>NC_057811.1:263154984-263346615 GCF_018294505.1 Triticum aestivum
TTGCTTGCATTATTGAATATATCACACACGATCCGTGGAAGAAACTGTGTGGCAAAGGCTGTCCATCACACAGTTTTCATGTGGTAAACGTTTGCGCAAGGTGGCCTAACGCAAACAGTTTTCAAGAGAAAGTCATGTGTGGTTGTTCATTGAGCCAACACGGTTTATTCCTAGAAACTGTGTGCGTTGCCTGAGGTCATCGCCCACGGTATTTTTTAACAACCGTTTGCAATATCAAAACCCAATTAGCAGGCTAATTCGCCACTAGCAGGCTAATTATCCGATTATTCATAATCCATTTATTAATCTAATTGATAGTTCATATTAAGCACACAATATATTTCATTTTCATAATTAAAATACATCAGAGTACAACATCATATAGCTTCAGCACTCAGCTACCCCATTACACAACTACACCAGGACCAACTTTCACATGCAACATCTATAACCTTTTGAAATTAGCATCATAGATGGTACATAGACAGATGTATCTCATCTGGCAAACTACTAAAGCAGAAGACGAATATTGAGCCTTCATTGATGTTGAAGGTCTTTGTAACTTTAGGCCAGTGCCTGTGGATGATTGACCGTCCATCCTTCGTCCTCTTTAGGAACACTTCAATATTGAACCGTGGGTGTTGTATGAATACCTTCCTCGCCTCCTGACCATACAGGTGGTTTGAGAGGTAATCATCAGTGAACTGCTTTGGAAAGGCCTAAAAACAAGGATGTGCATAAATATCTTCTCTATATTGGAAATGGGGCAAAGAAATAAAAAAGGCAAGGTATAATAGTTAGTACCATCCTGTAGTGAACTGATGTCTTCTTCATTGTGCAGACAAAGATCTTGTTGTTTTTTGTCGCTAATTTCTTTATCCTAACAATCTTTCTGAGTTTCTTGACTTGACTGATACTCATGGACAACTCATTTCCCCATATGCAAAAGGGTCGAACAGTGGGTCAAAACCTCTGACAGCAGGACCTACATGTGCAAGACCAAATTGTTTAAAACCTAAATATTAGAATGGTACTTGCAATTGCACAATAATGTGCTATTAGACAACGGACTATGCACGTGCTAACCTCGATTGTAAACCTCGGTGCTTTCCATTGTTTCCCTGCAACACATATAAGGTAGTTAGTCATCAGCTTAAGTAAGGGTTCGCATGCTATCAGTAAAATGTGTTGATGAAAAATAAGCACATTGCAGATTCATTAGATTAATTCAAGCCACAAGGAAAACCCATTTATCCAAACCAAGCATGATTAAGAACTAGGAAATATAGCACTTGTATATATTTCTCATGTATTAAGTGCAGCCAAATTCGATTTATTCCTCACATGCACAACAATACAAAATTCTACCCACGACAATTGGACATTGCATTGTAGAATTGAACCAAGCAGTTAACTAATCACCACAACAAATGAACCAAACATTAACTAAGAACCACATTGCACAATATAACATTGAACCAAGTAGTTAACAAAACACCACAACAAATGAACCAAACATTAACTGAGCACCACATTGCATAATATAACATACTCCTAATAGAAGATCAGACAGTTAACCAAACAGTTAACTACAGCCAATTGTAGAAATTGTATTTGTTTCTCATGTATTTACTACAGTCAAATTCAATTTATTCCTCACATGGTATAAAATAACAGAATGCACCCACAATTTGGAAAGGAGGCCGAGGAGCGTGAGGGAGGGTCGCCGGCGAGGAGGCGGCGGCGCTGCAAGCAAGGAGTGAAGGTTTCAACTTGGAAAGGAAGGCGGAAAGGGGGAAATGTGGCTTTTAGTAAGGGGGGCGGGGAGGTAGATATTTCCGCGAAAGCCAAAAATTTGGAATCGCTTCAGCCAAAAAACTGGCGCGCAAGGTGTCATCGGACACGGTCCCTTATTCAGAACTGTGTATGATATGTGAACATCACAAATGATTCAGATAGCTTAACCCGTGTATGTTGAGTTTGAACGTCAAAAATTTTGGTTCGAATTTCCCTGGTTACAGTGGTCATCCACGTCATTGCATAATTTGGGTGCACAAAGGAGACTAACTTCTTAATCGAGCAAGTTCAGCAATTAAAGAGAGCTAGCTGACCTAAACATTACTCTAACAAATTAAAGACCGGCTGTTGGGGATATTACTACCGGGCGTAAACCGGCCAGGAGAGGCCGGGTTAACCCCATAACGGTTCATTGTACCTGAAGCCCATGAAGATAAGGATGGTGACGCTTTATGAAGGCCCAGGGCCCAAAGCCGGTTTAAGGCCTGTAGACATAAACCGACATTAATATGTAAACTTGTGTTGTAAGATAGAAAGAGCAGAGACCGAGCCGGACATGTTTATGAGCCGGCCTTGGGATTCTGTAAACCGACGGGCGTCAACCCGTGTATATAAGGGGACGACCCGGCGGCGGTTCAGAAGACAGACGACAACTCGAGACTCAAGCAAAGCGTATTCGCTCCCTGGTCATCGAAACCCAAGCAATCCCACAACAACTGGATCGTAGGCTTTTACCTTCACCACAAGGGGCCGAACCAGTATAAACTCTATGCGTCCCTTGTCTGCTTTAACCCCTTTAAGCTAACCTGTCGCGATGGCTCCACGATAAGTCCTTTCCCTAGGACATCTACCGTGACAAAACCACGACAGTTGGCGCCCACCGTGGGGCTATCGTTCGATGGTTTCGAGTTCTTAGAGGGCAGCTTTCAAGGACTCAAGGGCTACGCTATGGGCCGGATGACCAAGAGTCATCGCGGCAAGCTCTACATCGACGATGCAGGCTGGGGCCCCGAGGCCGGCTCAATCGAGTACGGGTACCGGGTCCCCTTCGGCGGCATACACGTGTTCATTGGCAAGATCGGCGAACCGGGCCCTGAGCCGGACATCTGCACCGACCTTGTCGAAACGGCTCCGCGTGCGAGACCTGCCCGGGTTAAGCCTGTCATGAAGCGTGCCTTCGTGGGAGTCATCCACGGAGGAGAATCTGAGGATAGATCGGAATCTGGTGGTGAAACCGTCGTTTATTCCAGCGACGAGTCATCGACCGGAGAGACGGAGTCGTTGTATCAGTTGCAAGATGGCCGGATTGGGGCTGTTCCGATGGCGACAGTATTCCAGACCCCTTTGATCTGCCAAACCGGGTTGCGATCTTCATGGTCGGTACACAACCAGCGCTCCACTCTTCGACCGCAGCGGCGATGATTTCCGGATCAACAGCAGCGACAGCGACTGGGGCAGGAGGCCCTGTGCAACCGCCGGCTCAGGTTCTATCTGATTTATTTGACGCTTTGGCAACGCGGATGGCGGAGGTTAACCCGGCGGACCAAGACGCATATAATGCGGAAATCGCGAAGGTGAAATATCAAATCACCCAGGCCAAAGGCGACTTGGCAGCTGAGGATACCAGGATGGCTGCAGAACGGGCCGCATTGGATGCACAGGCTTACCGGCTTATGCTGGATCAGAGTGCGTCGAACGATGTCCTGAAGAGGAGGTACCGATCTCGCCTGCCGCCGGTTTATGAAGCTAGGAGCCTCTTTAATACCCCAGGAGCAGGGACTAGTAATCCACCGGTGGTAAACCGGGCGGAGGCACCTGGAGCGGAGGCATCGGTTCAGCCACGTTTGATGGATCCGCCTCATCAGAACAACATTGTGACACAGCATGTCCCAACACCACCGGTTCATTACTCTAACCCGATGGACAACATTGTCGCTGCCGCTTCACGACTGGCGGCCCTCCCGATCGAAGGCGAGTCTCCGGTGGCAGTCGAGACGCAACGGGCTAGGGAACTTCTTCAGACAGCTTTGGTTCAGCAGCAGGCTTACTCGTATAGTCGTGAGAGGATCCATTCTACTCCCCGCCCAAGCCGGAGCTACAGCAGGCGTATGGATGAACCGGCCGTGTCAAGCAATGCGCGAAACCATGATCCGCCCCGTGGCCATAACCCGGCGGGTGGTGGCGGTGATGCTCAAGATGTGGTGGATCGCGCTCGAGCTCGTCGAGACGCCAAGTTAGTAGCACAGCACGAGGCCCGCCAACTTACTCCGGTTCATCCAACCACATTGGTGGAACCAGGAGTTACTTCCAGCTCTTTGGGAGTGCCGTGCCTCGTCCCGGCGCTGCGCAACGTGCGCCTGCCCAAGGATTTCAAAGGCCCGCGCAAAGTGCCGAATTACACCGCCGATTTATCCCCCGAGACATGGGTCGAAAGCTATGAGATGGCCATGGAGATGCTGGATGTGGACGATGTGGCGTGTGCTAATTACATCACCATGATGCTAGAGGGGACGGCCCGCACTTGGCTGAAGAGCTTACCGGCTAATTCTATTATGTCATGGGCTGAGTTGAGAGCCCAGTTTATCCAGAATTTCAAGGATACACGCAAGCAGCCCATGTCGATTGTGGACTTAGCTGCCTGTGTCCAGGAGGAAGGAGAATCAACAACCCGTTGGGTGCGCCGGGTTTCGAAGCTTTTGCATTCATCGGACCGCATCAACGCTGATACCGCAGTTTTAACATTGGAAAGCAATTGCCGGTTTGAACCCCTGAAGTTGAAGTTGGGACGGCTCAAACGTCATTGTAATGACATGGGAACTCTCATGGCCGCTCTGGTGAAGTATGCCGACTCTGATAGTACCAAGGATCCCGAGTCTGACGATGATAAGACAGGGAAGGGAAAGAGGAGCGGCAACGCCAAGGGGCAGCAGCATAACCCGGCGGGTCATGGAAACGGCGGCAAGCGTAAGGCGGACCACAGCTTAGACTTTGTGGCTAATTCCAACACACATGACAAAGGCCAGCGGCGTAAGGGTAAACCGCCCCAGCGTGTTGGAGGGCCAAGCCCTAACCCGGACCGCCTGTCTTATCTATTGAACCAGCCTTGCCCAAAGCACGGAACGAAGGAGACACCGTCCACGCACCTCTGGAAGGATTGTTATATCATGCAGGAGTTCAAAATTTCTGATCTCTCTCGGTATGATCATGGACCGGGTGGCGGTTCAGGCTCCGGATCTCCTGGGCCGGGTTATGGTGGAGGCAATTCCGGTTCAGGCTTCCACGGTAATCAGCGTGGACATAACAATCAAGGCAATCAGGGCAACCAAGGAGGTTATAATCATTAGGGCAATCAGCAGCAACAACAGCAGTCGAGTTATCAGAGCAACCCAAAGCACCTGAATAGTGGGCAGTATCATGTCTTCACCACTAGCTTATGCAAGCGTGATCAGAAGCTTCATAAGAGGGCAGTGAACTCCGTTGAACCAGTAGTGCCCCGTTACTTGCGCTGGTCTGAGCAGCCGATCGTGTGGAGTAGAGAGGATCATCCACCCCGGGTGGACAATCCGGGTCATCTGGCACTGGTGGTGGCGCCTCAGGTGGCAGGTTATAAGTTCACTAAGGTACTCATGGATGCGGGGAGTAGTATCAATATCCTTTATTATGAAACCTTCCGTCGCATGGGGTTAACAGATAAAAATCTTAAACCGTCCAATACGGTCTTCCATGGTGTGGTGCCTGGTAAATCGGCATATCCTGTTGGTAAAATAGCTCTGGAGGTGGCTTCCGGAGATGAGCATGACTCGAGATCAGAAACATTGACCTTTGAAGTGGTGAAAATCAAAAGCCCGTATCATGCCCTATTTGGACGGCCAGCTTATGCTAAGTTTATGGCTCGGCCTTGTTATGTCTATCTGCAGCTCAAGATGCCGGGTCACAAGGGAACTATAACAGTAAATGGGAGCCGCAAGATCGCTTTGGAGTGTGAAGAAGGTGATGTGGCTTATGCAGAGTCGGTTTGTGCAACAGAAGAGTTGAAGTTTTATAAAGACAATGTTGATCCGGCAGATATGACTTCATTGAAGAAACCAACTATAGAGCATGATCCACCCCTGAATTTTAAATTGGCTGATGAGACAAAGCTTGTTGACTTCGTGCCCGGCGATTCGTCCAAGAAGTTTAGCATCAGCGCTAAATTGGATCCGAAATAGGAAAGCGCGTTCATCGAGTTCATCCGTGAGAATCGGGGCATCTTTGCGTGGAAGCCTTCTGACATGCCAGGTGTACCGAGAGAACTCGCTGAGCACACACTTAATGTGGATCCCAAATTTAAACCGGTCAAGCAATTTCTTCTCCGGTTCAATGAAGAAAGGCGCAAAGCTATTGGTGAGGAGGTAGCCAGGCTCTTGGCGGCTGGTTTTATCGTTGTAGTGTTTCATCCTAAGTGGTTGGCTAATCCGGTGCTAGTACTTCAGAAAAATGGCACTTGGCGTATGTGTGTGGACTATACAGATCCCAACAAGGCTTGCCCAGCAGATCCTTTTCCTCTCCCGCGTATTGATCAAATCATTGATGCTACGGCGGGTTGCGAGCGTTTGAGCTTTCTGGATGCATATTCTGGTTATCATCAGATCAAATGGCAGTTAAGGACCAAGAGAAGATAGCTTTCATAACTCCTTTTGGAGCCTTCTGTTATGTGTCTATGCCCTTTGTGCCCAAGAGTGCCCAGGCGACGTATCAGCGTTGTGTGCAGAATTGTCTTCATGATCAGATCGGCCGCAATGTTCATGCTTATGTGGACGATATTGTGGTAAAATCTAGACAGAAGGAGACGTTGATAGATGACTTGAAGGAGACCTTTGGTAACCTACGGGTTTATAAAATGATGCTTAATCCGGCCAAGTGTGTTTTTGGTGTATCGGCAGGCAAGCTCTTGGGCTTTTTGGTGTCTAACAGGGGCATTGAAGCTAATCCGGAAAGATCAAAGCCATCACCTCTTTGGCCAAACCGAAGTGTATCAATGATGTTCAGCGCCTGGCAGGCCGGATTGCCGCGTTGAACCGGTTTATCAGTCGCCTTGGTGAGAAGGCCATCCCTTTGTATCAAATGCTGAAGAAAACGGATAACTTCATCTTTAGTGACGCCGCTAATGAAGCATTTGAGGACTTAAAGCGGCAGCTGGCTAATCCGCCGGTTCTCGCTGCTCCGGTTGACAAAGAGCCATTGTTGCTATATGTGGTAGCTAATGCCCGGGCTGTTAGCGTGGCTATTGTGGTGGAATGCAAGGAGGCCGGAAAGGAATATCCGGTTCAACGGCCGGTTTACTATAGCAGTGAGGTACTTATTGAGTCCAAGCAGAGGTACCCGCATTGGCAGAAGTTGGTGTATGGAGTTTTCATGGCAAGCCGGAAGCTTAAGCAATATTTCCAAGGTCATCCCATCATAGTGGCCAACTCTGCTCCTTTGGGGGATATCATCCAGAATAGGGAAGCAACTGGCCGGATTGCTAAGTGGGCTATCGAGCTCGGGCCTCACGGGTTGAAATATATACCCCGAATGGCGATCAAATCTCAGGCACTTGTGGATTTCATCAATGATTAGACAGAACTACAAGCGCCAGAAGAGAAGCCGGATCATACTTATTGGACTATTCATTTTGATGGGTCCAGGCAATTGGAGGGCTCGGGGGCTGGAGTCGTATTAACTTCCCCACGAGGTGATAAGTTTTGTTATGTTCTCCGTTTAATGTTCCCTTGCACTAACAATGCAGCTGAATATGAGGCCTTACTCCATGGTCTTCGGATGGCTAAGGAGATGAACCTAAGCCGAGTTAAGTGCTTTGGTGACTCGGACCTGGTGGCTCAACAAATGTCAGGTACTTGGGATTCCAATGACCCACTCATGGCGGCATATCATCGTGAGGTGGATATTGTTGAAGGTCACTTCAAAGGTTATCAGGTGGATCATGTGGACCGGCGGAAGAATGAAGCGGCGGACGCTTTAAGCCGCTTGGGTTCCCAACGTAAACCGGTTCCACCTAATGTCTTCCTGGATGTGCTGCATAATCCGTCCGTCAAGCTCCCTGGTGAAGAGGATTTGGCTATTCCTGATCCGGAAGCTCAGTTGGTGGCAGCTCTTCATGTTTTTCCGGATTAGACGGTTCCATATTTGGCGTATATGAACCGGGGCGAGTTACCAGAGGATGAAATTTGGCCAGGCAGATAATCCGGCGGTCCAAGTCCATGACTATTATCAATGGAGAGTTACATCATTGCAGTGTGACAGGGGCGTTTCAACGCTATGTGTCTCCCGAAGAAGGTCGTGAAATTTTTTGTGAGATCCACGAAGGAGATTGTGGTCACCATGCCGGTTCAAAATCTCTAGTGGCCAAGGCGTTTCGTCACGGTTTTTATTGGTTAACAGCTCATGCTGATGCCGAGGACTTGGTCAAAAGGTGTGATGGATGTCAAAAATTCTCACGACGCGCTCATGTACCGGCTCAAGAATTGAGGATGATTCCAATCACTTGGCCGTTTGCAACTTGGGGGATGGATATGGTTGGGCCCTTTAAGAGATCCAAGGACAAGAAGACCCACCTTTTGGTGGCGGTTGATAAGTTCACGAAGTGGGTGGAGGCAGAGCCAGTCAGTAAGTGTGATGCAGCTACGGCGGTTCAATTCATCAAAAAGGTGATCTTCCGGTTTGGCTTTCCACATAGCATTATAACAGACAATGGTACCAATCTATCAAAGGGTGCCATGAAGGAGTTCTGTCAAACGTGAGCACATCCAGCTTGACATATCATCAGTGGCTCACCCCCAGTCCAATGGTCAAGTGGAGAGGGCCAATCAAAAGATCTTGAGAGGCATCAAACCCCGGCTTATGGTTCCTTTGCAACGGACGCCGGGTTGTTGGGTTGAAGAGTTACCTTCTGTGTTATGGAGCATCAATACCACACCCAACAGATCGACGGGATACACGCCTTTCTTCATGGTTTATGGTGCGGAGGCGGTTCTTCCTAGTGACATCCGTCATGACTCACCCCGTGTAGCGGCATATGTCGAAGCTGACAATGAGAAGGCACGACAGGAAGCTCTTGACCTGTTAGATGAGGAGCGTGACATGGCAGCAGCCCGTTCGGCGATTTATCAGCAAGATCTGCGTCGTTATCACAGCCGCCGGGTTAGAACCAGAACCTTTCAAGAAGGCAATTTGGTGCTCCGACTCATCCAGGATCAGACGGATATGCACAAGTTATCCCCCCCTTGGGAAGGACCCTTTGTGGTCAGCAAGAATCTGCACAACGGGTCATACTACTTAATCGATGTTCGAGAGCGCAAAGACTCACGTAAATCGGAGGAGGAGACCCACCGGCCATGGAATATCGCTCATCTTCGGCCCTAGTATACTTGAGCCATAGGCTCTACTTTTGTACATAGTTATGACAATGTATATATTATGATCAATATAATAAACTGGAACCTCAGCTAAAGCGGGGTATCTGTTGTTTTTCTTACATCATGTGTGGTTACATGGAGCTTCTGTTTATAAAGCGGCGTCCGATTTACCCCTTGATTCAGCTTCTCAAAGCTTTATACAACATCACTTGGGGGCTTGGTCGTATCCGAACCATAGCTACACCTCTTGATTGGTGCAATGCCACAACATCACTTGGGGGCTTGGTCGTATCCGAACCATAGTCACACCTCTTGATCGGCTCAAAGCCAAATCAATCCGTGGCCAAAGAGAGTGTTGCAAAACAACAACTCAAACATAGGCACCTGCTGAGCATAGCTCAAAATGTTACTTGGGGATTCTTTGCTGTCGAAACGAACAAAGAATCTACACTTGTAATAGGCTATCAAGCCGTGGCTTGGAAGCCTGGTGTATACACCTAAAACCCTGGGTTAGCCTGCCTATTTAAGTAAGTCACTCCGCCCCGGTAAACCTGGTACGACCCTTCGAACTTTGACAAGTTACTCTGATAAGACCCTGAACTTGTCAAGTTAAAACGATGATTGGTTAAGGATTGAGGACCATCTTAAAAGGCTTTGTGAAATGGTTTAACTTAGTGGCCTAGCAGCCCATGAAAAGCCTCGAATTTGGGGCCTGGCAGCCCGTGAAAAGCTTCGACTACAAGTTTTCATTTGCTTTTGCCAAGTTTTTCTCTCTTTTGATAAGACTTATGATGTTTTTGATAAACCGGTGTTCATCAACCCGGCTAGGCTGTCAACTACAAGTTGTCAGTACGTACTCACTTATAACCCGGAGTTTCTTAACCTGGTCTGGTTTTGACTCAAAGTCACTAGTATTGAATAAACCGGTGGTTATCATAACCCGGAACGGTTTTATTGTAAACCGGCATCATATAACAGGAGTTACTTATGCTCTGGATTAGGATTGTTACCCTAACTACAAAGTTGGTCAGCCAACATTCTGACTCAAGGTCACAGGTATCACGTATTTCCATATATAGTTATCTTTTTTACAACTTTGGTTATAAACCTTGGTTATATATATATTTGGGCATTATGACCCGCCCGGTGGTAAACCGCCGGGGCGCTTTAAGCTTTTTATCTGCAGGGATAGCTTGAATAAATTGCTATGGATTATGAACATCATATCTTAAGCATGGCGGATTAGCAAGCATCAGTCGCAGATAAATATGCACAAAGGCATAACAGACCAAGTGTTTTTAACTAGCCTATTACACGGTGTTTCAGTACCCAAAAGGATAATTGTTTCTCAAACAAGTATTGCAGCATGTGGACGACTAAACCGGCCTCCGGATTATGGTTGGTCACCAGCTTGACCTGACGGCTGCGGATCATCTTGCACCGGTTCATCTTCTTCGTCTCTACCCAGCGGCTGGAAGTCAACAGTTGTCCAGTCGATCCCAGTTAACGCTTGGAACACATCTTCGTCGTTTATAAGGGTGTACGGTTCAATGTCAGGGGCATAAGTGTGCTTACGGATTGGAGGGATCAGGTTTTGAGCTTCAAGAGTTGGTGCAGCAACCCATTTGTTGTTGGTGTCATAACTCGCCTGGTAAAATGAAAGATCAGCCTCTTCAACAAGTTGACAAGCCAGTGGATGAACTTCCCGGTTTATGGCACGGAGATCTTTAGTGCCAAATTCTGATCCGTCTTCTTTTAAGCTTGGGTAGCCTTTAATGACGTTCGCCGGATCAAGATCAGGCACCCATGCTTTTGCCCGGGTTAGTGCAGTCAAAGCGCCAGCCCTTGCAGCATATCTCTTTAGCTCTTCTACCCGAGCAGGCAACATAGATAGCATGTCTAAGGTATCCTTGATTAACGTTGAGGGCGGCTTATTGTGAGAAGCAGTGCAAATGATTCGTTGCGCGCCGGTATACAATTGCTCTATCAGCGTGTAGGCAGCTTTCAGCTTCTTCAGTACATCAGAGCCCAGATGACTGATGCGAGTTCCTGCATCATTACAAACTTCAGTAAACCGGCAAGGCATGGAAAGATAAGTTGAAAGTATAAGGCAAGGATGCTTACCGAACACAGCAGTAGTCATGGCATGTATCTGCCACTTTACGCCAGTCAGCTCATCTACCACCGGTTTGAGAGCTGCTTCTGCGTCCTCGGCTTTTTTCTGCAAAGCGGTTTTTTTCGTGTTCCAATCTGCATGCTCTTTGTTGAAACTCTCCTTTAGCTTTTCCATCGCAGCTAAAGCGCTAGTCAGCTCGTCCTTTGCCTTGGCGGTTTCGGCTTGCTGGGATTTGATGTTCTCTTGCAGATCAGTGGTTTGAGCTTCCTTTTTGCTCAGTTCAGCCTATAACAGACAGAAGTATAATGAGTTGATGCTACATCTTTGAAGTACCATGCACATAACGAGTTATGCACTTGATACTTGGGGGCCAATGCATATTTGCTTTTTCTCGGAAATTTTTGCAAGTCCCAAGCACAATACATCTATTACTCTTGGCACTTGGGGGCTAATGTATGTTTTCTCAAAAGTGCTGATTTGGGAAGTACTTTAACAGTCCCAGTTCATCTTTACAAAGTTAAACCGGCCCTTGGGGGCTACATCAGTGAAAGAAAAAATATCGCCATTCTACAATACCGGTTCATCTTAAAGAGATAGCCCGGTCACTGCAGGTTAAGCATGATAAGTTGTTATTAAGTCCCGGTTCAGATTGGTATCATAAACCATCAATTGGGAACTACTGGAGTTGATATTTGGAATTTACAAGAGAGATAGTTAAGTAGAGTTGAGCATTAGTTACCTCATATCGCTCTTTCATCAAATTTACCAATCCGGCTTCATAGTCACGACTGGTGTACAGACGGTTCAAGTAGCCGGAGTGAAGGTCTTGAGCATTGAGATGGGCATAGCTTGACAAATCAGCATTCCATTTGCCTTTGCCAATAGCAGAGAGCTCGTCCTTGGCAGTATGCTTTGATAAAACAACAGGATTGCCAGGAGCGGTATGGCCAATGCCAGTAATCATGACATCATCCTCTTTATCATCAGCAGCTTTCACGGGAGTTGGCGGTTTGTCGGTAGCCTTAGCTGGACTGGCCGATTTGTCATCAGGATGGACCGGGCTGGTCGGTTTTTCAGCGTGGCTTGTAGTGTCAATTTATACTTGTTCAGTAAACAAGTCATGGTCTTGAGGCGGTGGATCATTAAGCATGGCATCAGCAACGGTCTCTTCCGGATCTAGAGCTTTTTCCGGTTCAACAGCCACGTTATCATCAGCCGGTTTATTCAACCGAGCCTTCTTGACTGGGTCTGGGCTTGGCGCTGAGAAAGATAAACATGAGGATCAGTACAGTATATAAAAATAACACATCAAGGATAAAAACAAGTGTATAGCTCACCCAAGAACTGTTTTGAGGGGTGGAAGCTTTGTGGCTGATGACTCGCAAGAAGATGAGTGGGAAGTACCCTGATAATTTGAATCAGACGGGTTAAGAGGCCGACAGAAACAACCCGCTTTGGGGCATGAAGTGTCAAGGGTATAAGAGACCTCTGATCGGCGTTTCCGAACCGGAGTGTTCGGTAAACCGGCGGAGGTAACTACCTGGCCGCTGTGCCGGGTTGTGCGGCGAGCCTCGTGCTGCTACGTCTTCAAAAGAAAGTTTGGGTCCAAGTAAGCAAGGGGGTGAGAGAATTTTACTTTCCGGTTTGCTCGACGGATTTTTGATGTTGGCAGAGGATCTGAATCGGAGGAAAGAATGATTACCTCTACGTCATCAGCTTGACTGCCTTCAGTGTCGTCCTGATAATAGTCATTGTCAATGAGGAGTATGAAAAATGAACCAAGAGAGTCAAGTTCTACCTCTAATTCCGGGTTACCCACATCGTCATCAACATTTAGCTCGGAGGATGCAGTGGTCCTTTTCTTGGCAGGTTTCTTAACAACCTTAGTCTTTGGGCGAAGTGACTTGGCCGTTTTGTCTTGTGGTTTTGCCGGTTTGTCTTGTGGTTTCTTATTCCAGAACGGATCATCACCCTGTCAGAAAATAGTCAAACTGTTAGAGAATATTTTGACAGAAGCAACTTAAGATAAAAAGGTTATATGATTCTTACAGCTGGCGGTTTCTTGAAAGTGTAGAAAGGGCTTAGTCTGGTCTGGCCACAGACAGCCTCCGGTTCATTCACCATCTTCTTTACAGCCTCAGTAACTTCTGCATCGATAAGCTAAATATCAATGTGTCGTTGAGCATCCTTCAAACTCCCTGTATACTCACACATCAAACCGGGGCGCCGGCTTAAGGGCAGAATACTCCAGATTATCCAACAACGAGCAAGGTCAACACCTGTTAAACCGTTCGCCATGAAGGCTCTAAGCTTTGATAGTTGAGGGGCATAGTTGGCCCTTTCCTTTGCTGTTAACCTCTGAGGAAAAGGATGCGTATTTCTAAGGCGTTCAAGGCGGTAACCCGGCAGGGGGTTTTCATCAGTTGGAGATGTATCCTTGCAATAAAACCAGGTCTGGTTCCTCTCTTTGGGGTGACTGTGGAGCTTGGGATGAGGGAAAGTGACTACCTTCCTTTTCTGAACCGCCATTCCGCCCAATTCAGTATTGGGTCCATCCATGAACTCTGTGCGACGGTTTAAGTGAAAGAAATCCCTAAACAGTTCAACTGTAGGTTCCTCTTGCAGATAAGCTTCACAGAAGACTTGGAAGTGGCAGATGTTGGTCACAGAATTTGGACCGATGTCCTGAGGGTGAAGGTGAAAACTAGCCAGCACATCTCGGAAGAATTTTGAACCGGGAGGGCTAAAACCTCGACCCAGATGGTCAGCAAACACGACTACCTCTCCGTCCTTGGGTGTAGGAGGATTTTCCGGGCCAGGGGCCCTCCAGTGGATGACATCTTTCTTGGCTAAAGCGCCCGTTGCAACGCATTTGTTTAACTGATCTTCGGTGACTCGAGAAGGAACCCAGTTGCATTCATAGACTTGCTTGGCCATTGCAATGAGAAGCTGAAACATGATTATTGCCGGTTTAAGATTCACAGTGGACAACTATAAAGCGGTATAAGGATGTAAGAATATTGTTAAACCAGAGTTTGTTATTTGTAAACCGGAGTCTGACAATGGAGACAGTACAATGATGAATGCATTGGCGGTTCAACAGGGGACTAATGGTATCTACTGGGTCATCATTTTTATATGGGATTAAACCGCCTAATCTGGTATTGAAGATACAATTCTAAAGATGTGTAAGTAAAGGAAAACAAGTTTCACGGATTGGTATGATAATTTCAGATGTGCCGTGCGGTGGAAAATCAAAATATATTATGACCTAATTCCAAGTGCTCAAAGGGTTCAGTAAAGCCAGATGAGTTTGATATAAAGCAGGTCTCTTAACAAAGGAAAAAAGGAGTTTAAACTACAAGGGCACTAGAAGAATCAGATCTAACTAGCCATCGGTATTACTGAAGAGGAACAAGGAAGAACAGCTTCAAGAATTTTGAAAAGCTATGAGGAACACCGAACCCTAATGGTGGATCTGGGGTAAGGAGAAAAGGAACTTACTGGTGCTGGGGAAGCCGCGGAGGATCGCCGTGTTTCTCTGGTACGGTCAGGTTGATGCAGCGGCCGTTGTTGAGGCGGAGGCGAAGGACGACGGCAGCGGCAGAGCTTGAAGGTCGGTCGGCGCGAGGAAGAAGACGACGCGAAGAGGCACGAGGGGGAAAAGTGAAAGGGAACCCTCGGCTTATTTATAAGGCGAATGGATAAAAGGCAGGCGCGAGAATCAAGGAGCTCGAAAAATGGGGTATGTGACAGCTCTGTTGCCTCGATTGTCGGAGGCCCATTAATGAAGGTGGTTTATGCGAGGTTTTAATAACAGATGACGTCATGGCAGTTTACCATGATCCTGGAAGGTGACGTCACGGCGGTTTACAAGATTATGTGAAGATGTTGAAGAAGAAATTTTCTAAGTATTGAGGATTGACATGAACCAGTTCAAATCAATCTGGGGCCTAATGTTGGGGATATTACTACCGGGCGTAAACCGGCCAGGAGAGGCCGGGTTAACCCCATAACGGTTCATTGTACCTGAAGCCCATGAAGATAAGGACGGTGACGCTTTATGAAGGCCCAGGGCCCAAAGCCGGTTTAAGGCCTGTAGACATAAACCGACATTAATATGTAAACTTGTGTTGTAAGATAGAAAGAGCAGAGACCGAGCCGGACACGTTTATGAGCCGGCCTCGGGATTCTGTAAACCGACGGGCGTCAACCCGTGTATATAAGGGGACGGCCCGGCGGCGGTTCAGAAGACAGACGAAAACTCGAGACTCAGGCAAAGCGTATTCGCTCCCTGGTCATCGAAACCCAAGCAATCCCACAACAACTGGATCATAGGCTTTTACCTTCACCACAAGGGGCCGGACCAGTATAAACTCTCTGCGTCCCTTGTCCGCTTTAACCCCTTTAAGCTAACCCGTCGCGATGGCTCCACAACTAAGTGCTTTCCCTAGGACATCTGCCGTGACAAAACCATGACACCGGCGCTCTTAATTAAACAAAACAAAGAGTACTACTACGGATGGTGCTCGTCTATCTCCGCTGCCGCCTCCATGTCCAGCTCGCGCCCGATGGTCTCCTGGGGAAGGGGCTCCATGGCATCCATCGCACCATACTCGGCAATCATCTCGCCATCCGCGTTCGCCATCTCTTTGGAAACGGCCGCCATGAGCTGGGCGTGGGTGGACGCCATCTGGGCTTTGGCGGGCTCCGTCGTGGAAAGGTATGCCGTGCAGGAACGGACGGCTGCTCGAACTCTCTCGGCGATTGCCAGCTCTTCGGCCATGGGTTGCCGACCTATGTCGGAGAAGCTTCGGAACGGACAACTGTTGTGCCGCTCTCGCCATTTGTTATCCCCGAGGCAGATGCTGATGCCGCCGCCTGAGAAGCACCAGCGGCCATTTGGGCTGCCTTGGCCGCCCGGACACAGACTGCGGTCGCCCTCACGAAGCTTGTTAGCACGCGCCAGGCGGCTGCGGGTGCGCTCTCGCCGGAGTGGGCTGCCGAAGTTGCCCTCATAACGTGGGTCCACATCCCCATCTTTCACCGGCGACGAATGAACAGTGAGATGATATTTTGGGAGTGAGCTAGTGTGCTTGACACACCGGCTGTAGACTGTAGCCGACACACCTTCTCTCGTAAGCCATGGACCAACTCTACACCGACGGTGCACCAAGATATTTTGTGCTGCATCTCACACGGTTGGTGATAATAAACTGTGTGCGATCTACTTGATTTGATCATATGATCATTTGAATTACGTAATGGGGTCATAAATACAAAGGATGGTCTTTGAATTGTTAGAACTTTTATCTGCAGTGAACATGCAACTATAGGTGTGTCGTCAAAAAAATTGGAATGATTCAGGGTTCGTTTGTACATTTTTATACATTAACCGGGTTTTATAGCCATTTTATGCACATAATTAAAATTTGAACTACATGCACATGCTCCAATGCATATAAACTTATTGAAAAATCAAATATGTGTCCTTGGTTGCATGCTCAGGTCCCATGCAAGAAGTGGGAATGAATTTCAGACACCCTGCCACCGTCACTCGGCCGCAAACATTGAGATGCCTGGTTTTTTAATTATAGTAAATCCAAAACACGTCTAAAATTCATGAAACTTGGCATGCTATCATGTAGCGGCATCAACATGCCGTGGTACAAATTTTGTCCCATTTGGGGCAGGTTTTGGTATAAGCTTCTCACAAACCAGAGCTTCTCACAACAAGCGTGATGGTTTCGGTAGGGAACGTGCCACCTTTGGGGACAAAACGATATCCGTTGCCTCTTATTGCTTTCAAATTTTTTTCTCGTGTCAACATAGAACAACAGGAGTGTTGTGTGAATTTTTGTGAATTTTTGGGGTTCGTTTGGACATTTTTATGCATTAACTGAGTTTTCAATGCATTTATGTGCATAATTCAAATTTGAAAAACATGCACATGCTCCAGTGCATATAAACTGGTTGAAAAATCAAATCTATGTCCTCGGGTGCATGCTTAGGTCCCATGCAAGAAATGGGAATGAATTTTGAACACCAGGGCACCGTTGATTGCCGGCAAAACATTGAGATGCCTGGTTTTTAAATTCTAGTAAATCCAAAACTCGTCTGGAATTCATGAAACTTGGCATGCTATCATGGAGCGGCATCAACATGTCGTGGTACAAATTTTGTCCCATTTGGGGCAAGCTTGGGTATATGCTTCTCACAAACCGGAGCTTCTCACAATAAGCATGATGGTTTTCGGTAGGGAACGTCCCACCTTTGGGGAAAAAACTATATCCATTGCCTCTTATTGCTTTCAATTTTTTTCGTGTCAACATAGAACAACAGGAGTGTTGTGTGAATTTTTGTGATTTTTCGGGGTTCGTTTGGACATTTTTATGCATTAACTGAGTTTTCAATGCATTTATGTGCATAATTCGAATTTGAACTACATGCACATGCTCCAGTGCATATAAATTGGTTGGAAAATCAAATCTGTGTCCTTGGGTGCATGCTTAGGTCCCATGCAAGAAATGAGAATGAATTTCAAACACCAGGGCACCATTGATAGCCGGCAAAACATTGAGATGCCTGGTATTTAAATTCTATTAAATCCAAAACTCGTCTGCAATTCATGAAACTTGGCATGCTATCATGGAGCGGCATCAACATGCCGTGGTACAAATTTTCTCCCAATTGGTGCAGGTTTGGATATATGCTTCTCACAAACCGGAGCTTCTCACAACAAGCATGATGGTTTTCGGTAGGGAATGTCCCACCTTTGGGGACGAAACGATATCCATTGCCTCTTATTGCTTTCAAATTTTTTTCTCATGTCAACATAGAACAACAAGAGTGGTGTGTGAATTTTTGTGATTTTTCAGGGTTCGTTTGGACATTTTCATGCATTAACTTAGTTTTCAATGCATTTATGTGCATAATTCAAATTTGAACTACATGAACATGCTCCAGTGCATATAAACTGGTTGAAAATTCAAACCTGTGTCCTCAGGTGCATGCTTAGGTTCCATGCAAGAAATGGGAATGAATTTCGAACACCAGGGCACCGTTGATTGCCGGCAAAACATTGAGATGCCTGGTTTTTATATTCTAGTAAATCCAAAACTCGTCTGAAATTCATGAAACTTGGCATGTTATCATGGAGCAGCATCAACATGCCGTGGTACAAATTTTGTCCCATTTGGGGCAGGTTTGGGTATATGCATCTCACAAACCGGAGCTTCTCACAACAAGCATGATGGTTTTTGGTAAGGAACGGCCCACCTTTGGGGACGAAACAATATCCATTGCCTCCTATTGCTTTCAAAAAAAATTCTCGTGTCAACATAGAACAACAAGTGTGTTGTGTGAATTTTTGTGAATTTTCGGGGTTCGTTTGGACATTTTTATGCATTAACTAAGTTTTCAATTCATTTATGTGCATAATTCAAATTTCAACTACATGCACATGCTCTAGTGCATATAAATTGGTTAAAAAATCAAATATGTGTCCTTGGCTGCATGCTTAGGTCCCATGCAAGAAATGGGCATGAATTTCAAACACCAGGGCACCGTTGCTTGCCGGCAAAACATTGAGATGCCTGGTTTTTAAATTCTAGTAAATCCAAAATTTTGTTAACCATTCATGTGACACCACGTGTCTTGGTTTTAATGGCTGTAGGAGGTGCCGTGCGGACAGCTGCTTAACCTTGACTAAACGGGAGGCGTGCGAGCGCCGTCCGGGGCGCAGGCTGACCGAGAGGCCTGCAATCTGTCCTCGAGTGCGCAGGCTCACCGGGAAGCGTGTGAGTTGTACGCTGTGCAGGCTCACTGGGAAGCAAGCCCTTTGATTTCCATGGCCGCCGGCCTCGCTCGCGTCCTCTCCATTAATATCGCCCAAGCCGCAGTTTAATTTGCTTTTTAAATATAAAACACTCATCACAAACGTTTTAGTTAGAACACCCATATGCAAACCGACAGCTTCCCCAGGAAGCCAAGAGAAAATGTGCCGAGCAGGATTTCTGCAGCTCTTGATCGCAAACGATTTAGATAGAACACCCATATGCAAAGTGAGAGCAGCTTAGGATTTGTGCATCCCTTCAACGCAAACGGTTGTTCTAGATGACCCGTGTGCAACCACGTACAAACAATTTGGTAAGATTTGCATCTGTCATATTGGGTATGTTGCCATTTGTCAAACTGGAAAGATTTACATTTGTTGATCTAGTAACGTTGCCATTTGTCAATCCTTGTAACACTGCGATTTGTCAAAATATGCAGCTAGAAATCATTAGCACTATGTAATTTTTGCAACTAAAATTCAGTAATTAAGCATAGATTTCATTCATAGATTAAGCAGTCATTCTTAATTTAAACAAACAGTTCAACTCGACAGCTGAACCGACCAAACTTCTCCCCAATTGTTGCCAACCACGTACTGAAATAGCTAGTTCAACAATATATACTAGCTAATTTTAAGTACGTTGTGCAGTTCGACCACACATCTATAGTCAGATGAACTGAACAAAATAGCCCCTAAATACTACTACTACCACAGAGGGGCTTTGTGCTACTTCCGGTAGCCTCTCCTCTGCCAAGCGCGCTCAGTAAGAGGCAGAGGAGGAGGAGGAGCCTACCGACGAGCTGGACAAATGCTATACGGTGCCTGCCGCTGCTGCACGTTCAGCGACGCTCGCCAGCTTGACCGCCCACTGCCACTCCAGACGATCCCTCTCGAAGCGGCCGGACTGCTCGTAGATCTCCTGATTCCTCGCCTCTGCGTCGGCGTGTCCTGTGGCCACGGCTGCGGTAAGGCTCTTTGCGTGCTTGATGAGGCACTTCTCCTCCTCCCGCAGGAACTCGATGTAGCGCGCAAGGTAGCTGACGCACGTGCGGGCTTCCACCTCCGCCCCCCTCCTTCGGGCGGCGGTGCCGGAGTGGGTGATGATCCCGGCGGTCAACGGTGGGCTGGCGGGCACGGCGGCCGACGATGGGGTGGCGGCCACGATCACCACCTCCCGCCTTCGGGTCGCGGTGGCAGAGTGGGTGATGGCCATGGTGGCCGGCAGTGGGGTGGCGGCCACGACGGCCACCTCCCGCCTTCGGGCTGCAGCGGCGGAGCGGGAGATGACCCTGGCTTCGTCGGTGGTGTGGCGGCAACGGCGGCCGGCAACAGCTTCCGATGGGCAGCGATGGCAGAGCGTGTGGTGGGTGTTCAGCGCACACCCAACAGGGACGCCACGCGCACTACACTACGCCGGGGACTGTGCCGCTGCCGCGGTGTAGCCTCCCAGCTGGAGCTATCCTCTGATGACGACGGAGTGGCTGAGCAACGATGACGGACCAATGCCATTGGCGATTGTGGGAGAAGCAGACGAGATAAGCTACAGGGAGGGAGGGAAAATGCGACGCAGGACTCGCCGGCCGTGAGGGTTTTTATAGCAGGCTGGTACGCATCGGGATTTTGGGGGATTTCACCGAGTCGGGCGGGAAGCTTGCGCGGGAACCTGCAAGGTTGCGTGGGAATGGGCTCACCGACGATTCATTGGCGCCACCGTTTGGCCAAAAGAACGCCCCCGCGCACTCCGCAAGCTTGTGTTGTAAGCCGTCTGCGACAGCGGGGTGACAAGACGTGCGAGAGGAGGACGAGAGGACACGTACACATACAGTTAATAAAAAAAATTTGCAATTTAATTACCTACTATACCCCCGTCCTGGTTTATAAGTAGGATTTAACTAATAAAATACGAATGCATGTCGCCATAGATTATATCGTTGGAGTCGTATTTGAACATAGTTTCCAGCTATACAATTTTTGTAACATGCATTAACACTTTTTTGGTTAAATTTAAGGTTATACACCAGCAAGCGTTTGCCCACAAAACACATGGCTTGTTCCATCACAAACAACTCTGATGGATCAACTGTCTGCCACGTATCGCACACGCAACTCTAATCTGATTCGTGCTTGATGTCTCCGACATCGCTCGCATAGTTCATCTTATTTGCCACGTATCACTATGTCGTCCTCTGCTCGCGTCCCTCGGCAAGCTCTGCTCACCGTTAGGCACCGCGGCGTGCTCTGTCGCATCCGTTGGCGCACTCTGCTCGTGTCCGTCGGCCCGCTCGGCTTGTGGACAGCTTTGCCTTGAGGCGACCGCGGAGCGCTCTGCCAGCGGTTGGGCGTGCGCACGATCATGTCGGGGGCCCCATATGCATGCGGTTGTGCCGCGCGCGTTACCATGCGATGCAGTTACGTGCGGCACGATGGAGTTACGCGCTGCAAATTAGAACTGCCATCAGGGCCTGCTAATATTCCTGGCCATCCGGCTTCCCCTTTAATTCCCGCGGCCATTATAACCAGTCTCTTCAACCTTTCGATCGCTCCCCACAACATAACAAGCACACCCACGACTACACATAGAGAGGGGATGTCCGGCGGCGCTGCAATGGAGTTCGGCGAGCATAGAGTGGAGACCCACGCGAGGGAGACGGATCTCTCGGTGGTGTACACCATCGACCCAGCCGTGGTGGATGACTACATCAACAGCGTTGAGCAGTTGCTTGCTGGAGACAAGTACAAGGTGGTCAGCATCGACCTCCAGTACGCCGTCGGCCGTCCCGGCATAGATCAGAAGGTTGCCGTCGCCAAGTTGTGCGTGCGCCATCATGTCCTCATCTACCACTACTGCATGGCCACAGAGCCTTGCGACCGTTTCAACAGGTTTGTCAACAGCACCGACTACAAGTTCGCCATGGTGGATGCCAAAGACGATGTAAATGCGCTCAATGTTACGGGCTTGTCCTGCAAGAACCTTGTCGAAATCCGTGACCACTACAGGGTCTGGGGCAGCACGAAGCAGGACTCCCTGGTCGAACTCGCCTCGGCCATCATCGACCCCTACTACGAAAAGATGAAGCAGGATGCCCAGAGAACAAGTCCCGTATCCTGGCACAAGGCCTGGATGCGCCAATTGGATGAACCTCACCTCAGGTTCGCGGCCAAGAGCGTGTACACATGCTATGAGATGCACAAGCGGATCGTTGACATGAGGAACTGCCTCGTTACCCAAATCGACGAGCCTGGATCGAGCCACAAGAAGAGCAAGCGTCAGAAGAAGTAGATGATGATCAGATGATCATTTATGCTAGTTAATCATGCATGTAATATATAGTTTACTTTATTCGTGTGTGTGGAAATGTCATGTGTGTAATAGCCACCTATGTAATTATGCATGTAATAATTTACTTTGGTGTGTGCAAATGCCATGGTTGTAGTAGCCACCTATGCAAGTGGATGTTTAATTTGGTTATGCAAGCATGTCCTTATAAGTGTGTGTGTTTGTGTGTGTGTGTGTATGTTGTTGTTCTGTATGCAATCCCATCGCACAACACACACATCTTATTAGCAACAACCGTCTGTGTTCTTATCGGTCTTCACACATATTTCTGATTACAAACCTGTTTGCCCCGTATCACACACATCTTGTTAAGTTGAACCGTTTCTGTTCTCATGTCTCAACGCAAATAGTTCATCCGAGTGAACCGCATGCCGTATATCGCACACACCTTTGATCTGGCTGACTATTTCTTTTGTGTTGCCTAATCACAAATAGTTCATCCGAATGAACCGTACGATGTGTATCGCACACGCCTTCATCTGGCTGCCCATTTCTTTTGTTCCTCCTCATCGCAAACAACTCATTTAACTGAACTGTATGCCCTTCATCGCACACACAACTAAAACCTGAACCGTGTTTGATGCATCCGTCATCGCAAACGTTTTACACATTTCTGACGGTTTTCATACAGCACCGTTTGCGATTATTGCATCGCACATAGTTTCTCGAAGGGTCTCTGATTGTAGTGTCGCGTTAGCAGCATCCTGCAGTAGTGATAAGTTAATGCCCAGTGGCTCATAGAGTCCCGGCCGGCTTATACAACGTGTCCGGCCTGGTGACTAACTACTCATGCCTTACAGTACAAGTCACACATACATATGGCGGTTTACACCTATGGGCCTTAAGTCGCCTTTGGGCTTCGGGCCCTTAGCAAGTCTGTTTCATGAACTACCATCTTCAACATCTTCATGGGCTTCATCTTCTGAACCGCCATTGGTATAACCTGGCCCCTCCTGGGCGAGTCATACCCAATAGTTATATCCCAAATAGGAACCGTTGAAAAACATTGTCGATTGCAACTCAACAACTTAAATAAGCTTTGATGTACATATATGAAAATGCCGTGTTTCAGGATGCTTCCGAGAGGCAACATAAATTCATACTCTAGCCCATCATCATACTGAGGGCCCCCATAGCTCGACATGCCCCCTGCACACTCCCCATGAACCCAGAGACCTGGGTGTGATAAGTTCAGGGTAAATTGTTTTGGGACAACAGCTTGGCGATTTCTCTTCATGTCATATTGAGGGGTGCTGAACAGGTACCTCCCGCCTTCCTTCCAGTGGGTTCCTTTACTGGTTGAGACCACTTGAATGGTTCTTCGACTGTTGGGATTTTCTTTGATTCTTGGATACTTGGAATTTTATTTTGATTACTCACACGGGATGATTGATTGACCGCGGACTTCATGGACTTGCTTTGACATTTGGCTCGAAACTCTCGAGGACTTTTCTTCCAGGATCTCTTAGGGACCCATCTTCGGAACTTCGAAGGCAACTGTTCACCTCTTTGGACTAGGAAAACCCTCTAGCACTTTATCTGGGGCTTCTGGTAGCGCACCCTAGGGTTGCCATGTGACTACGCACCAAACCAATTTGTATTGGGTCAGGTATCCCTCCATGATCTTTTCCTATAGTCTTCCCAGGGGTGCGAGCCTCTGTGAACACAAGGCATGCCGGGAAACATGAAGAGCGTGGGGTCTCAATACTCAGAAGTGCCCAAGTAATCATCTATCCTGCCTCCGGAAGCATACACCTAGTACGTGTCGTCCATTGTGGGTGTAGGAGCCGCTCCACCTACAATTTGACACACTATGACTCCCTCCAACAAGTCCAAGAGTAGCCAAAACTTCAATCAACAGCGTAGCGCGATAGGGGAAAGCCATTTTTTGTTGGACTTAGTCCATTAGAGTTGGGGAAAGTAAAATATCTACGAAATGCAAAGGAGAATGCATCATGGATCCTATAGCCCATAGAAAAAGTTTCCCCAATGAAAATCCGAAAGGCAACAAAAGAGGCAAAACTTAAGAAAAGAAAAAATTTAAGGAACTTTCCGTTGATTGGGCGCATGGGTCGGACTCCCTGGGAATCGACGAGCTGGTAAGCTCCCCCGTCATTGACTTGCTTGATGACGTATGGTCATTCCCACTTTGGCTCAAACTTGCCCTTCATCTTGTGCATGACAACGATGGGATGCCTGGGCACGAGGACCAACTCACCCTCACCGAAGACGCGATGCTTGACGAGCTTTGTAAGCTCTCAGCATATTCTGGCGGCAAAACTGTAGGTTCTGTAGGGCATGAAGTCGGCCCTCTTCAAGGGCGTCGAGCTCCTGTAACCGCAGTTGTACCTATTCGTCTTTGGTGATTTCATCTTGGATAGACACCCTCAAAGAGGGTAGCTAGACCTCTAGTGGTTGGACCGCCTCACTCCCGTAAATGAGAGAAAACAAAGTCGCCTGTGTTGGGGTACGGACTATGACGCGGTACGCCCATAAGGACTTGAAGGGATGGTCATGCTAGTCTCTCCTATTCCTTGTCACCGTCTTCTTGAGTATCTTGTCGAGTGTATTGTTGAAGGCTACGATTGTACCATTAGCTTGATGTATATGGTGGGGATGTGGTGATGAAGTGAAGGGGAGAGCGGTACGGCCATCACTCCGGCTCTCCTTAGCCATATCCCTCCGTCATGTCATTGTCCGATGATGAAGTGGGCGGCCTTCGCCTCGTTGGTGCCTGGCCAGGTGGTGTCCGCCTTGTCGGTGTCGGACTGGATGACTTGCCTTCACCATGTCGGTGCCTAGCAAGATATGGGTTGCTTCATCGGGAAAAGACATCCTGGTGGAGTACAGCTTCGCCTCGTCGGCGCTAAGGCGATGTTGATGATGTGCATCAACATGGATGTTGGGGTAGACACGGGAGATGTCGTGTGTCGGTGTAACCAACGATCTTGTCATGTCAAGAGTCGGGGAGACTCGCACCCGTCGACAGCTTGTGTCAGTTGCGATGTAGACGCCGCCCCACCATGCAACGGGCTCCATGTCGGCAACAGTGTAGACAGATCTCCACCTAGGCGGCGGTGTAGATGACACCTCGCCTGGGCCAAGCTCCGTGTGGGCAGGAATAATGTAGATAGTCCTCCCACCTTGGGAAAGCTCCACGATGGCGGTGTAGACAACACCCCTCTTTGGCGATATCTATGTCGGCGGAGGTGAAAAAGGAGCCCCTCCTACTCAAGCTCCATGGCAACTAAAGTTGATGGCACCCTACCTTGGGGGAACTCCATGTCAACAAAGGTGTAGACGGCGCCCCATCATGGGGGCACACCATGCTGGTGACGACGATGTAGATGGGGTCCCGCCTTGGGCAAGATCTACTATGGCGGTGGTGTGGACGGCGCCACACGTCGGGCAAGATTCATGTTAGCAGTGTAGATGGCGCTCCGTCTTGGGCGAGCTTCGAGGTGGTGTGTGAACGATGCCCAACTTTTGGATGAGCACCATGTCAAAGTCAGAGCAAAAGGCACACCCACCATGGGTGCGCTCTGAGGCTATGTAGATAGCACCCACCTTTTGGAGATGCTTCATGTCGAAGGAGGTGTGGACAACGCTCCACTTTGGGCGAGCTCCACGTCTGCGGCTGTGTGGATGGCACCCCGCCTTGGCCGAGCCCCATGTCGGTAGAGGTGCAAAAGGCATGCCCGCCTTTGGCGAGCTCCAAGGTGGTGTAGACGGTGCCCACCCTTAGGCGAGCTCAGTGTCGGTGACTGTGTAGATGACGCCCCCGCCTGGGGTGTGCACATGTCTGCGATAGTGTAGGCCAAGCCCCACCAAAGGCTAAGCTCCTCGTTGGCGGTGATGTAGACCAAACCCTGCCCGGGCCAAGCTCCGTGTGAACGACAATGATGTAGATGACGTCCCCGCCTGTCGTTTTACGATATCTGTGTCGACGATGAAGAAAAGGAGCCCTGCCTAACCGAGCTCCGTGTCGATGGAGGTGTAGATGGTACCCCTCCATTGGGGCACTCAATGTCGGCGATGGCGATGTAGATGTAGTCCCGCCTTGGGCAAGCTTTGCAATGGCGGTGGTGTGGAAGGCGCCCCACCTCGGGCGAGCTCCATATTAGCGGTGCTATGGATGGCCCCCACCTCGGGCGAGCTCGGTATCACCTTGGGCGAGCTCCAGTTGTCGGCTGCAACACTTCGCCTTGGGAGGACGAGTGGTGCATGGTTCCGAATGGATGATGCAGCCATGATCGCCGTCACTTGCAGTTGTGGCCGATCTCCCTGCCTAAAAGGGGATGCATGTCATGGCGGAAGTTATTTGCCGTAGAGGGTCCCGTGGTCGCCACTTTTTAGTGGGTTGAGGGTTGCTCCCACCGTCTTGGCGTCTTGCCATTGTTTACAACGTGGAGGCATGTTAGGATGCCCCCACTCTCAGTGGTGAGTATGTGAAGACTGTCATTGAGGCGCTCATGTTGAGGATGATGACTTCGGGATTGGTGCCTCATCCTACCTGCAACCTGCATTGAAGTAGTATTCGATGCTCCTTGATCATCGAGCAGCCTTTGGATATGGATCATATGTTCCTGCAGTTGGAGATCCACACCTTGAATCCTCACCACCTGGTGTCGTGCCTCACAGCACAGAACGGAGAACCTGTTGCCATTGAAGAGAGAAAGTCCGTCAATAGCCGAGTTGTGGAGACATGGTGTGCCATGCACCTCTTTGAGTACTGTTGAGGTTGAGGGAGACTGTAGGTCCTTGCAACACTTCACCCTCGGTGCACCATGGTGTTGGTGTTGGCGGTTTCGAGTGTGAACTGCAGTAGAGGCATGAAGGGATTCCACACTTGTCTGCCCATTGGCGGTCTTAGCCCGGAGGTGTTGAGCTGCCTCCACATCTCCTTTGATGTCTGCCCTTGATGACTCCTTCAACAGTGCATGCCTCAAGCATTCGCTCGTGATAATCCTTCCTCGCCTTGGCCACTGCTTGCCTTTGGGCCTTTTTGGACTGCATAGTTTGAAACTACGCGGGAACTTGGGCTTGGTACATGTAGACCCTGGCGGCATGCTCGATGAAGACCATAGGCGGCAATGATCCATACTAAATCATCACCGGCTCCAATTTGCCTCCGTGGGAGAGTTCACCTGCAAGAAAGAGGCTTACCGACGGATATCCTTGCAGCATGCTGCGCACATTGGGAGATTGGTGAAGATGATTTCGACGACCACAGCAAAGCAAAGATGGGAGGAGAACTAGGTCCCACCGGGCGAGCCAATTTGTTTGACACGAGAAAAATCTTAGCATGCATCGGAGAAAAAATGCGTGTCGGCGTGCCAGTGTACCGAGGTACACAAATAAAAAGGGGTATGGGAAACAAGTATTTCATTAATCTCATCAAATAAACAAAATTATAAGATCTAATAAAAATGATGCGCTCTGTGGCCTATTAACGTGGCCAGCCTGACTGCGGTGGTGTGTGGTCTCCTGGTTCCCGGGGCCTCGAAAAGCTCCTAGCTAATTACTCCCACAGGTTGCTCCGCAAGATATCTCCGATTAAGCCGTGTGGTCGTCTTCGTCGTCTTCACTTCAAAATCTCCATGCATGATGATGATGGTGTGTGTGTAGTTGTAGCGACCCGACCCGAATGGATCAAGTCTCTGTGCTTAAGTGTCATCCCTGGATCGGTATGCTGACACACACAGTACTCGAGGATTTATAACAGAGGTAAATCACATGTATAAAGTAACGTAAATACTATTACCTCAATCCAAATCAATACCAATGATGCTAACTTTATTGATTCTCAAATTATTACAATCTCCTGCATTCCATTACATTGCCTCAATCCGACACCTCACTAATAAAAGAAATGTCCACACTACTACTACTATATTTCTCGTTGCACTCAACTATTTATCACAAGTCTCCGTCTCCTTGGGGCATTCTCTGGCAAAGTGCCCTGCTTCATCACAACGGAAACATTATTACTTCTGACGTATCTCGGGGTTTCCTTGTGATTATATAGCCTCCTGGGGTCCTCATCTTCCCTTTTGGGCAATCATTGTGGTAGTGTCCTGAATTTTTGCACCTGTAACATGTGATATGACTCAGGTCTCTCTTTGTAGAAATTGGGTTGTTCCTGGGATCCAATCTACTTTTCTTCCTGGATGTTTCCGTTCCAATCAGGGCTTCTATTTCCTGTGGGTCATACTCTACTTCCTCTGTCGGGAATTCTACTAAATCCCCATTCAGACAATTTTGGGAGATGTGTCCTTCTTCTCCACATGAATAGCATGACTTGGTGCAGTGTTTAATTGGTTCTTCTTTGGGTGTGTCCTCCACCTCTTCCTTCATCACAGATTCCTCTAAAATTTCCATGAGGGCTCTTTTCATTGCTTCTTTCTTCTGCTGGACGGTCCTTTGTACCATGGGGTAGATGTGACACTAAGCAGGGTAGTGGGTAGTCCCTTCACACAAGAAACAAGTGATCTGCCTAGTTGGGCATTCTTCAGCTGGGTGACTTCCTTCACAATTAGGGCATTCATCCTTGTGTTCCTTATGGTTGTGTCCTATTTCTCCACAAGGCTTGTATGCACAAGGTTTCTTCATATCCTTTCCATAAGGCTTCAATTTCTGGGACACAAGACGAGATCTTTGTAGAGTCCACTTAAATTCTTTCCAAGTGGTTACTTCTTGCCATCCATTGGTGGTTTGTTACATCCTCCACCAAGTAGCAGCACCTCTTTCAAAACGTTGAAGAGCATGCCGGGTCATATCCTTTCCGACTATAGGGTTATTCTTCATGTGATCCTCCATGTTCTGAATCCATCGGTCCGTCTCCAATTGACTCATCGGTCCAGAAAATACAAGCTCATCTCCATTCATCCTCTATTGGGTCCATGGGTTTGGGTGAGATAAGAGAGGTCGAGAGGGATGCACACAATACAAACAATAGTTTTGAAAAGACAGATTTTTATTGTGGCTGTCGGAAAAACAACAAACAAATGACAGCTCACAAACGTCGCATCTAACATAGGCATAAAACAGGGGTTGGGTCTTCTAGAGGTCAAAAATCTTCAAAGTCGCCAAACTCTTCAAGTCTTGTTCATGTCTCCGATGGCTTCTTGCAATCATGCTTGTCCTTCTCAAGTTCTTTTGACAAATCATCTCTGTTGACGCGAAGTCTCTCGTGACATCCTTTAATATTTCTGGAGTTGCGTTCCAAACTTCTGGGTTTCATCAACCTCGACATGGACCATGATCCTACTGTCCTTCAGGTCATGATGAATCTTTGATGTCTCGAGGTTTTGCTCCTCCATCCTGGCTACTTTCAGCTTCTGGGTCATGAGTCCTTCACGAAATGCTTACTTGTCGAATACTGCTTCCTGAAGGTTCATCTTTAAACTTCCTGATGTAATGCTCCAGATCCTGGTGATACACCAGCTAAGGTTAAAACTGCATCCTTTGCTGATAGATGCTCCATCAGCTTTCTACCATCCAATCCTTCCATGCATCTGCATGCTTAACTCCGCACGGTGACAATAGCATAAACGGGTAATAACACCATGGTCAGCCGTGTCTATGCCCATGTTACTGCCATGAGCTTTCATTCCATAACTGATATCTCCAGTCTTTGGGTTTTCTTAACAAAAACTTTGAGTTCTAATGCTCCATGTTTCGGTCTTTCTCCGATACACCTTGGTCTCGGGCATTGACGGCTTCCATAGTTTGCCAAGTTCCATAAGGGTAACCTTCCTAGGTCATACACATCTGGCAATTCTTCAGAGCCTTCAAATTCTCCCAGTCTTCGGAGTCTTCAACCGTTGTAGTTTCCATTATCATAATGCACGGTAAAATCCTCTTCATTCCGAATGGTCTTAGTTGTCCGATATCTTGTACTTCTTGAAGTGGTCTCATCCGTCGAATCTTCGAGTGGTCCAATGGGAAAAAGGGTATGGTCTCACTAAAAGGGAATATTTGAATAAGACTCGGAAAAGAAGAGAGGTAAAAGAACTTTTTGAAAAGGAAAGTTTTTTGAGAAAATCCTTCCTATGGGCTTGCCAGTTTCTAGGGTCACGTCCTACAGTCAACATGTGCTCTGATACCATCTTGTAGCGACCCGTCCCGAATGGATCAAGTCTCTGTGCTTAAGTGTCATCCCTGGATCGGTATGCTGACACACACAGTACTCGAGGATTTATAACAGAGGTAAATCACATGTATAAAGTAACGTAAATACTATTACCTCAATCCAAATAGCGGAAGTAACAAGGTTGTGGATTCCCATCAACACCAACGGCAAAGTTGAGTGTAGAAATCGTAACCCTAACGAATCACTTACTCATCGTAAGATATCCTGCAACATGAAACGTTGCAGCCCGAAAACGGGTCAGCACATGGAATATGCTGGCAATGTAACACATAGAGAGTAATGAACAGAATAATGCTATACTACATGCATATATGGCTGGTGGAAAAAGCTCTATGGTTATAATGTTTTTGCGAAAAGCCAATTTTTCCCTACTTCAAAGGAATAAATTTTATTTAACTATCATGGTGGTTGTGAAACATTGAGATGGTTGACAGCATCTCAATCCAAATTAAGAACGTGATTAAACCCAAATCAAATTTAAATTAAGTAACATGATGAGATCAACGGGATAATCCAAGAACTAGATACTCAAGATGTCCATAACCGGGGACACGGCTAATCATGATTGGTTTATACACTCTGCAGAGGTTTGCGCACTTTTCCCCACAAGACTCGATCGCCTCCGCTTGATTCTCGCACTGCCTGATGTTTGAGAAACGGATGACCGAGACACAGTCTTTCAGAAGTGTTTGCACCTTACGTATGGGTAGACAGTTACACCTACTTTCCCCTACATCTGCTAGTCTACCACTGTAAGAGTTCACACAACTTAGTCAACTATGCTAGAGCCCATAATAGCTTGCGGCTGCACACGGAAGTTTCTAGCATGAATAATCTCATGATCCCTTTGAACCTGGGTGGCGGTCCAAAAGAAAAACAGGCAATCCTGGAATACCCAGGTACCTCAATCCACCCAGATGTGAGTTTTCATTTCCACCTTAAGTAAACCATTAATTAACAACCTCACATCTGTCATGGAAATCTCTCAAACCCAATCCACGTCTACGAGCATAGCATGGCAATATAATGGCAGCGTAGAAGTAACTCCCAAGGGTTTGATAAATAAAACAGGTAATAGGTACTACCTCAACTACTTCCCAATACCCACAATTTAAATTTGATCCTAACCATGCAATGTTTGAGGAATAGAACTAATGCAATAAAAACTGGGTATGGAAGGTATATGATCAAAGTGTTACTTGCCTGCAATGTTGAATGAAGATGATTCACACTCAATACTCTGGATAGATCTACTCGTCACACTCAGGTCAATCTATCAAGAGCAAGCAATGGCAACCACACATAAGCAATCACTCAAAAGATCAGAAAGAACGAGGAAAACAATTCGGAAAACTTCAAAACCAAGCAAATAACTCTTGCAACATAAAACAATTTCTAACAGTACCAAAATTATGTGAATTTGGCCTTATCAGAAAGTTTAGGTCAAGAGCTTCGCTTTGCAAAAAGAATCAACTCAAACGGAGTTACGGAACTTAAGTTATGAGCAAAAGAAGTTTGAATACAAATCTGTTTGAATTCAAATTTTAAAACTTTCAAAAACATGTTTAAGTTGGATTAGTGGATAGAGGAGATCATAACGAAGACGTGGGCGTTGGTTTCGTTGGATTTGGACAAACGAGTAAAAAGTTGTAGACGTTTGAAGAACAGGGACTAAACTGTAAATAAAATCAGCACAGATAAGTCCCTGGCGCAAAACTATAATAAAAGAAAAAGACTAAATAGCGAACGTTCGCTACACAGATCTAGAGAACGAAAACGTTCACTAAAACTAACTAAACAAAAACGTTCGTTAAATAACTAAATTAAAAAAACAGGTTTCTAAACAAAAACCGAACCTTAAAATAAACCGTTCGGATCGGTTGGTTTATCTCCGGTTCAAGAGAAAAGACCGGGGCGGCGGCTACTCCGGCGGCGAGGCGGACGGCGGCGACGTCGGGCGCGGCTGCGGACGGCGGCTCCAGCGAGAGGAAGCGCGGGCGGTGGTGCGGGGCAGCGGCACGAGCTGCGGTAGCAAGGCGGCGGCGTGCAGCGGCGAAGCAGAGGCGAAGCGCGGCACCGGCGGCGAAGCAGAGGCGAAGCGCAGCACCGGCGGCGAGCAACTGCGGCGGCAGCGGCGCGGCGATCTGCGGCTGCGGCGCGACAGGGGGGAGGAGAGAGAGGGGCCCGGGGCTCCGGCTTTTAAGAGGGGGGGCGAGGAGGTGGCGTGGAGGAGGAGTAGGAGGAGGCCGGGGCGGCCACGGCGAGCGGCGGCGGCGGCTCGGACTCGGGGAGGAGTCCCGCACGGGGACGACGGCGGTGCGCGGAGCTGGGCCTTGGCCTGGCAAGAGCTGGGCCGGCCCAGTTTGGGAGGGTGGAAGTTTTTTTTTAACAGAGAGAAAAAAGAAAAGAAATAGAATATAAAATAAAATATTATATAGGCATATAATATATCAAAAATTTCAGAAAAAGATTTCCAGCAACATGGACATTTTTGTGAAGTCAAATAAAATCCTCACAAATTTACATAAAGCCAAGAGTGCTACTGCCTTAATAAAATCCAATAAAAATCATTTTTAAAAATACTAAAATGAATTCCAATTTATTTCTCTCCAATTTTCTGTTGTATGGAATCATGTTACCCTATTTTCTGTATATTTTATTTTTGGAGAAAAATAATTTGTATTGAAAAATAATTGCAATGGGACTTTGAATAAATCCTTTGAAACTCCCAACTCATATTTCATTTGTTTTGAAGAAGTCATTTTATCTTCTCTCGTGAAAATCATTGAGTTGCATAAAGTTTCAGAAATGGGAAATATTTTCAAATGAAATTCAAATATTTTCAACACCCCTTGTCATTTAAATAAATGGAAGAAGTCATGTCATCTTCTCTCCAGGGTTTTGTGGTGAAAAGAATTTGAGTTCATGGAGATCATAAAAGCAAAATGAAAGTTTGGGAAAGTCCTTTTATTCCCTCTCATTTAACTTTCAAAAGATTTTGAATTTCACTCACTTTCAGTCAATCAATCAAACAATCAATCCAATCTATCTGTTATTATAACATATGAGTTGTTACTCTATGAAGAAAGATTTTGACCATTTTCGAGGATATGAGAAATATGGTCTATGGAAGTTTGTGCATTTTAAAGGTGGTAGTACCCCGTGAGGAAACTTGACCCTTGGAGAAAGGTAATGATATTCCACGAAGTGGATTTCGAACAAAATAAGTATGAGTTTTATCTCGATATGTTGGATACCCCAAGAATATGAGGGTATGGAGTATTATTGGATGTAAAGGAGGTAGTCTATGAAATTGGAGACGGAGCATGTCTTCGTGTGTTCCCTCTGCGAGGAGTTAAACGATTTGGAGTTAAGGAAAAGTTAGCCCCGAGATTTGTAGGACCATACCGAGTTTGGAGCGTATGGGAGAAGTGGCCAACAAGTTGGAGTCACCCGAAGGACTGTCAGGAGTTCATGATGTGTTTCATGTTTCCCAGTTAAAGAAATGCCATGCAGAGATGGCCAATATTCCCCTGTAAGGATGATTGACCCTGGAAAGGATAATGATGTTCCACGAAGTGGAGTATGGACTTCATAGTATAAGTGTTTTTTTATCTCGGTATGTGGATATCCCACGAGGATGAACTACTATTGGATATAAAGGAGGTATGATGTTGGAAATATGGATCAATGGAAATTCCATGATGAGTCTGAGTAATCATGTCTTAATTTGGTGCCAATAGAAGGAAGGAAGACAGTACGATTAGATGGATTTAAGAATACCAGGAAGTTGGATGTTGGATTAATGATCAGTTGCCCGATGATGAGTTCAAGGTTTACTAGTGATGAGATGGGCCATAACCCACAGGCCCCAGGACCCGCCAAGAAGCAAGCACACTCTTACTAAAGGAAAGACCCTGGAAGAAGTTACGATTTTATCAGCAGACGATCTTATAGGAGTTACGCAAAACCTGAGGGTTGGGAAGGAACGATAGATGTTTGTTTGTCTTGCAGAATCCATGGATTTATCCGAACTTGGTTCGTCGACAAGAGAAATTCTGCAATGCTTGCGAGGATAACCGAGTGTTAGAATGCGAGATTCGATAAACCATGTACAAGGAAATGATTTGGGTGCGGGATGGATTGATCACCATACCGACTTACTCTTATTGTTCGCTTTGCTATGTGGTATGGCAAATATGAGTGACCTACCTATAGTAGAGAGACGACGGTATTAAACCTTGCTTGAACCTTAGAATGGTATAAGAATGTTTCCCTTGTACACGGCAGTTGTTGCCAATCGTAGGTTATACGGTGAGGATCAACCCAGACCCATTTTCTGCAGGAAAACCATAAATTGTTGACCACCAGGAGATGTCGATAGTTGTTTAGTATTGGCGCCTGACCCGTCAGCTAAGAAGACCCAGTCTCGGAATAACCTTACCGAGATGTAAGACAGAAGAATCGAGGAAAAGGTTATGCCGCTACCCAAAGAGCCAGAGAAGGAATTTTTCTGAGAATTTGAGAAGACCGACACTGTCAACAATAAGGATGTAGTATACGAGTTTTGATGGAACCGTAACAATGATTCTAAGGGTGGTAGCACCCCAGACCCCGGTGATGATCGATGGATTTTGAGAAGACCCCCAAACCCTAACCTATTTCTTGCTAGCCTCTCCGAATCTCGAGGACGAAATTCATTTTAAGGGTGGTAGGTTTGTAACATCCCAAAATTCTAAATTTTGGAATGTTATAATAACAGATAGATTGGATTGATTGTTTGATTGATTGACTGAAAGTGAGTGGAATTCGAAATCTTTTGAAAGTTAAATGAGAGGGACTAAAAGGACTTTCCCAAACTTTCATTTTGCTTTTATGATCTCCATGAATTCAAATTCTTTTCACCACAAAACCCTGGAGAGAAGATGACATGACTTCTTCCATTTATTTAAATGACAAGGGGTGTTGAAAATATTTGAATTTATTTGAAAATATTTCCCATTTCTGAAACTTTATGCAACTCAATGATTTTCACGAGAGAAGATAAAATGACTTCTTCAAAACAAATGAAATATGAGTTGGGAGTTTCAAAGGATTTATTCAAAGTCCCATTGCAATTATTTTTCAATTCAAATTATTTTTCTCCAAAAATAAAATATACAGAAAATAGGGTAACATGATTCCCTACAACAGAAAATTGGAGAAAAATAAATTGGAATTCATTTTGGTATTTTTAAAATTGATTTTTATTGGATTTTATTAAGGAGTAGCACTCCTGGCTTTATGTAAATTTGTGAGGATTTTATTTGACTTCACAAAAATGTCCATGTTGTTGGAAATCTTTTTCTGAAAATTTTGATATATTATATGCCTATATAATATTTTATTTTATATTCTATTTCTTTTCTTTTTTCTCTCTGTTAAAAAAAACTTCCACCCTCCCGAACTGGGCCGGCCCAGCTCTTGCCAGGCCAAGGCCCAGCTCCGCGCACCGCCGTCGTCCCCGTGCGGGACTCCTCCCGAGTCCGAGCCGCCGCCGCCGCTCGCCGTGGCCGCCCCGGCCTCCTCCTACCCCTCCTCCACGCCACCTCCTCGCCCCCCCTCTTAAAAGCCGGAGCGCCGGGCCCCTCTCTCTCCTCCCCCCCTGTCGCGCCGCAGCCGCAGATCGCCGCGCCGCTGCCGCCGCAGTTGCTCGCCGCCGGTGTCGCGCTTCGCCTCTGCTTCGCCGCCGCACGCCGCCACCTTGCTGCCGCAGCCCGCGCCGCTGCCCCGCACCACCGCCCGCGCTTCCTCTCGCCGGAGCCGCCGTCCGCAGCCGCGCCCGACGTCGCCGCCATCCGCCTCGCCGCCGGAGTAGCCGCCGCCCCGGTCTTTTCTCTTGAACCGGAGATAAACCAACCGATCCGAACGATTTATTTTAAGGTTCGGTTTTTGTTTAGAAACCCGTTTTTTTTATTTTAGTTATTTAACGAACGTTTTTGTTTAGTTAGTTTTAGTGAACGTTTTCGTTCTGTAGATCTGTGTAGCGAACGTTCGCTATTTAGTCTTTTTCTTTTATTATAGTTTTTCGCCAAGGACTTATCTGTGCTGATTTTATTTACAGTTTAGTCCCTGTTCTTCAAACGTCTACAACTTTTTACTCGTTTGTCCAAATCCAACGAAACCAACGCCCACGTCTTCGTTATGATCTCCTCTATCCAGTAATCCAACTTAAACATGTTTTTGAAAGTTTTAAAATTTGAATTCAAACAGATTTGTATTCAAACTTCTTTTGCTCATAACTTAAGTTCCGTAACTCCGTTTGAGTTGATTCTTTTTGCAAAGCGAAGCTCTTGACCTAAACTTTCTGATAAGGCCAAATTCACATAATTTTGGTACTGTTAGAAATTGTTTTATGTTGCAAGAGTTATTTGCTTGGTTTTGAAGTTTTCCGAATTGTTTTCCTCGTTCTTTCTGATCTTTTGAGTGATTGCTTATGTGTGGTTGCCATTGCTTGCTCTCGATAGATTGACCTGAGTGTGACGAGTAGATCTATCCAGAGTATTGAGTGCGAATCATCTTCATTCAACATTGCAGGCAAGTAACACTTTGATCATATACCTTCATACCCAGTTTTTATTGCATTAGTTCTATTCCTCAAACATTGCATGGTTAGGATCAAATTTAAATTGTGGGTATTGGGAAGTAGTTGAGGTAGTACCTATTACCTGTTTTATTTATCAAACCCTTGGGAGTTACTTCTACGCTGCTATTATATTGCCATGCTATGCTCGTAGACATGGATTGGGTTTGAGAGATTTCCATGACAGATGTGAGGTTGTTAATTAATGGTTTACTTAAGGTGGCAACTAAAACTCACATCTGGGTGGATTGAGGTACCTGGGTATTCCAGGATTGCCTATTTTTCTTTTGGACCGCCACCCAGGTTCAAAGGGATCATGAGATTATTCATGCTAGAAACTTCCGTGTGCAGCCGCAAGCTATTATGGGCTCTAGCATAGTTGACTAAGTTGTGTGAACTCTTAAAGTGGTAGACTAGCAGATGTAGGGGAAAGTAGGTGTAACTGTCTACCCATACGTAAGGTGCAAACACTTCTGAAAGACTGTGTCTCGGTCATCCGTTTCTCAAACATCAGGCAGTGCGAGAATCAAGCGGAGGCGATCGAGTCTTGTGGGGAAAAGTGCGCAAACCTCTGCAGAGTGTATAAACTAATCATGATTAGCCGTGTCCCCGGTTATGGACATCTTGAGTATCTAGTTCTTGGATTATCCCGTTGATCTCATCATGTTACTTAATTTAAATTTGATTTGGGTTTAATCACGTTCTTAATTGGGATTGAGATGCTGTCAACCATCTCAATGTTTCACAACCACCATGATAGTTAAATAAAATTTATTCCTTTGAAGTAGGGAAAAATTGGCTTTTCGCAAAAACATTATAACCATAGAGCTTTTTCCACCAGCCATATATGCATGTAGTATAGCATTATTCTGTTCATTACTCTCTATGTGTTACATTGCCAGCATATTCCATGTGCTGACCCGTTTTCGGGCTGCAACGTTTCATGTTGCAGGATATCTTACGACGAGTAAGTGATTCGTTAGGGTTATGATTTCTACACTCAACTTTGCCGTTGGTGTTGATGGGAATCCACAACCTTGTTACTTCCGCTATTTGGATTGAGGTAATAGTATTTACGTTACTTTATACATGTGATTTACCTCTGTTATAAATCCTCGAGTACTGTGTGTGTCAGCATACCGATCCAGGGATGACACTTAAGCACAGAGGCTTGATCCATTCGGGTCAGATCGCTACAGTAGTGTGGGCGGCGGCAAAACCCATCTCCTCGTCGGTGCACGTGCCGCTTAAAACGTGGCTTGGTGCTAGCCACGCTTTCCCTCACTGTAGCGCCTCGTTGGTCTTAACAGCGTTGGTTTTTGTGTTGGAGTAGCATGGGTCCTTCTTGGCTCAGACTTCTTGACGATGTAACGGCTTCGTCGGGGTGTGCAAGGGGTTTGCCTCGCTGGAGTATTCTTTGGTGGAGACTGGCGTCAGCGTAAAAACCAATGCACGCTCGCATCGGGATGGCCGGTGTGGTTGGTGCCTCATCTCGACTAGACGCCGAGTTAACGGCGGTCCGCCAAGACAAGGGCACCACCTCACGGGGCCACAATAAGATGTTGCTGAAGTTGTGTCGCCTTCCTGCCATTGCGCCTCACTTGATTGGACGCCAAGTCTATGGCAGTTCGCTTCATCAGAGGGTACCGCCTATCAAACTTGTGGATGGATGATCGTAGTGGTTGCATCGCCTTGTATCAGCTGGACGCCATATTGGTTGGTCTGCCAAGACAAGGGCGCCTCCCCACGGGGTCGACGAAAGGTGGTCGCGTCGCCTCGGGTGGGTGCAACACCAAAAGGGGTGACCTGTACGCCGACGACCGATGGACCTGTACACCGGGACCTGTACACCAATGACCTGTCCACGTAGATGGACGCTTCGTCTCGGCTGCACATCGTAGTCGGTTGTCTGTCAAGACAAGGATCGCGCCAAGACATGTACGTAAGTGACCTTTTCTCCATGGACTTGTCTCGGGCTACATCGTTGTGGGCTCCGGTTCTAACATGTCGCTTCTTCCGGGACACTGGCCCTGTCCAACGCGATCAAAACACCATGAACCTGTACACTGGAGAGACATGTTCACCATGGACTAGTCCCGGGCTACGTCATCGTGAGCTCCGGTTCTGCCACGCCATCTCCTCCGGGACACCAGACCTGTTCAACGGGATTGGAACGCCATGAACCTGTGCACGAGTAACCTATGCAACATCGGTTTGTCTCGTTGTGACCTGTTCGCCATGGACCTGTGCACCAGAGAGACCTGTTCACCATGGACTTGTCGCGGGCTACGTCGCCGCAAGCTCCGGCTCCGCCACGCCGTCTCCTCCGCGAAGCAAAACGCCAGACCGGTACACCGTGATCGGAGCGCCATAGACCTGTTGAAAGGATCGAGATGGACCTAGAGGGGGGGTGAATAGGTACAATTACGAATTTTAATTATTACTTAACAATTTTAGGCAATAATGTGGAATAGGAATGTGAGCCTAACAATTGCAAGTAAGATGTTAAGTGCTAAGCAAGAAAAACAAGTAACACAAGTATGTGAGTAAGCAAGCACAAATTGATATACGTAAGTGCTAATAGACAAGTAACCACAAGTAGAGAGTTAGGGTTAGGAATAACCGCAACTCCGGGAGACGAGGATGTATGCCGATGTTCACTTCCCTGGAGGGAAGCTGCGTCCCCGTTAGAGAGGTGGATGTTACCACGAAGGCAGACCAACGCCACGAAGGCTCACCCTATTCGCCCTTTGAGACAACACCATGGAGGCGTTTCTCAAACACTAGTGGTAGACCTTGGGGTGGTCTACAAACCCTCACGAACTTTTCCGGGGGTAATCACAATGGTCGATTCCACTCCGAAAGACTCCTACCGCCTAGGAGTCTCCAACCTCCAAGAGTAACAAATCACGAATGTTGGGAAATGCTCAAGAACTTTCTCAAATCACGAATTCGTTTGGTGAGAAGAAGGGGAAGGACTAGATCTATCACTTGATTGGATAACTTCTCTCAAATGTTCCCAAATCCCTGGGGATCTAGGATTTGGTGTACGGAATCAAGAGAGGGAGTGAGATGTGTTCTTAGAAAGCTCAAAGTGACTGGTCAACCTTATCCCGTGGGAGGGAGGAGGCTATATATAGTGATAGTGTAAAACTGACCGTTGAGCCACACAGTATACTGGAGTTGTCGAACGTCTGGTGGGTATAGGACGTCTGCTGACTCAGATTACACCGGACGTCCGGCCGGGCCGCCGGTCATCCGGTCGCTGGATGGTCTACCTGGCCACAAAAGATGCATGAGGCACACAACCAGCAGACGTCCGGACATCCGGAGAAGAATGGTCGTCCGATGACCGGTCGTCCGATGGGATCGGACTTCCGCTAATTTATATTCTGTGAAGATGCACCGGCCATCCGGGAAGAGCCGGATGCCCGGTCGGCTATGAGAGGTCGGACGTCCATAGAATTGCACACGACCGGTGAAAGCTGAACCCACTGGCTTAGAATCACAACAGTTTTTTAGCACAAGGTAGGGGAAGAATTAGAGATGATGTGAGAGGATACTTTGTGGGTTTTGAGCAAGTTCTTTCACGAAATTCGACGATCCCCTCTTAATAGTGCGGGATCCCTATATTCAAGAACAAACCAAAAAAGAGCCGAAGCTTTTGTCTTTGTCTTGTATCTCCGCTCTTGAGTGATATATATATATATATATATATATATATATATATATATATATGTTTATGTCCATAGTCATGATCCACACACGGCCCTTGAGACATAATCCTTAGATATACTTGATAAACATGATTAGTCCCAATATGCATGTTGTCATCAACATCAAAATATGATTAAGGGCATGATTGCACTTTCAATCTCCCCCTTTTTGGTAGTTGATGACAACATACATGCACTTCTCAATATGTAAAACAAACTTTGAATATCGAAAGGATTTGTTGTGGAGTTCCCACTACACATGTGCATAAATAAAAATAAGCATGAAGAGAGCTCCCCCTCAATATGATACCATCACAAAAAAATCTCATAAACAAGATAACACGATAAAATAAAACCAGAATAGGCTACATAAAGGTTCATCACTCATAGCATAGAACATAAGTCAATAAAAGACATAACATTTGTTCGATACAAGCTAATATCATAGCATTACATAGATAAGTGCCTACTCCCCCTTGGCATCAAATACCCAAAAGGGGTCATAACATCATCAAATGGCATCATCATCATCATCATCCTTATGAGCACCACTGCCACCAGCCTCGTCAAGGAAATCAGCACACTCAGGACCCGAGGGAAAACCAATGTCAGAAGGTGGTTCGTCAGGAAGATGTTCATCATCACTCACATCATAAACTCTGGAGTCTCTCAAACGAGCCTTCAGAGCATTCTTGAAAGTGACCATGCGAGTGACAACGTTGTGATTTTGGGAGCAATGAAAGGTAAACACCTTCATCATGGCAGAGTGAGCCTTCCCAAGAAAGCGAGCAATGCGCCCAAAGGATGCAGATCCGTAAGGAGTAGAACAAGTAGGAGGAGGAGGAACACTAGCAGCAGTACAACCAGCAGGAGCAGACGAGTCCTTGGGGACCCAATCATCCGCCATGTGAGGTGGAATGACCCACCGCTCATGCAAGTGAGTGCGAGCAATGGGAAATGGAGCTACACTCTCGATAAATTCCTGAAGAAGGGGAGCATGAGGAAAGGCCCGCTTGTGCTGAAAGCAAGCGAGTCGGATCTCATGCCACAGAAAATGAGGGACATTGATCTTCCCCTTTGGAGAAGCATAGAGGCGATGCATGAGATCAATGCAGTAGCTATTGCAAGACCCCTTGTCACCCATCTTGGGATAAATGGTGTGAATGACACATTGATAGATGATGTAGAAAGGTGAACGCCAAATCGAGACTTGGTTCAGACCCTTTTGTTTCTCCTGATTAGTCATTTCACCCAAGGGTTTGAGAAGATCCGCACATACCTCAATGCCCTTGGGCCTATGGTGGGGGTCATCCTTATGGATTTTGAAACCGGTGTCAGGAAAACCAAGGGCGGCAACAAATTGAGAATAAGATGCCGTGAGCACGGTATCGGAGGTCATCCAAGTGACAGTGTTATTTGGACCAAAGTAACATGTGGCATAGAATTGATGAATGGCAGCTTGGTTAAAATCATGCTAAAATGCAAATGGAGCAGCAAGATTATATGACTCGATGAGCTCAATAGCCCCCAGATATCTCAACGATTGAGAACGAATATGCTCTAAGTCAATGCATACATGCAGAGATAGACCCTTGGGAATGATGATGGTGCTAAAAATGGCTGCTTGGACATTAGTGCGAAAACGAGCGTCTTGGGAGTCGCTAACAACAGAGAATTGGTCAATATCACGACGAAGCTCAAGATAGGAAGCTATGGGAACCTCATTGAACCATTTAATGTTGCGGCCGAGAGGAAGTGGAGGTTCAAGAGAGATGCAACGGGCATCACCTTGAGGTTGCACCGGAGGAGGAGGAGGCTTGAAGGTGGGCCGACGTGTTCCTGGCTTGGGAGCAGTGGTGCGAACAGCAACATACTCGTGCTGCTCCAAATCTTCCAGCTCATCCTCATAGTCGGATTCCTCCGAAGAGGAGTCGCTGGGCGAGCTGTGAGGGTGGGCGGCATGCTTCCGAGGATGGTCCCGCTCTTGTGAATCATCAGAGCCACCACGACGAGACTGACGAGATGGCCCACCAGTGACTTGCTTGCGTGCGGAGCGCTTGGTCCTTGTCATTTTGACCTAGAGGAGGAAGAAGACCCAAATCACCTATCCACCTTCATAGATCAAAGAGAGGTTCGATTGATGAGAGGAGAATAAGAGGAGGTGCCACCTCGGGGGGACGAACGAGATGGGGATGGGAACCACGGGGCGGCGCCGGAGGCCCTACGGCAACCGGGACGACCAAGCCCGCGCTGAGACGGCGAGGAGCACAGCTGGTGCGCGACCGCAGTGAGGAGAGTGAGCGGCGGCGGCGGAGAAGAGATGAGGAACGGGCGATTTTAGGTTTAGGAAATGCTCTACACGCACTCCACTATATATATGCGGGCCAGGAATTGACCGGACGGCCGGTGCGGAACGGACGTCCGGGGCCTGAGAAGACAACCAGAGACGCCAGGTAGCGGATGACCGGCAAAACTGGACGTCCGAGGCGATGGGACAGGGCTGAAACTAACGGAATTCCGGTCTCACGGGACGTCCGATATGAGGAAAACAGAAAGGATTTTACGGACGTACGGTACATACCGGACGACCGAAAGCACATAGTAAATTTTTTAGAGGAATAAGGTGCAATTATTGGTGCTAATAAGATGATGATTTCAGTACGTAGTACAATGATAGAGAGATGATGATTTCAGTACGTAGTACAATGATAGAGAGATGATGATTTCAGTACGTAGTAAGATGCAAAGACACAATATGAAGTAGTAAGTATCCTATGCCAACAAAAAATAACACACATCGCTCAGACAATGTTCTAACGGCAAGAGCGGTGGCTGATGCCACCATGTGTGAGTATATGTGACATGGCACCGCAAAGATTTGAACTTTGGGTGCATAATCACTACTCCATCATTGAAAGCACCGTAGTTAGAATAACATGATAGCTTTGAGAGTTTTTGTTCTTTTTATGCATTACATAGCATGAGAGTACTCATGAGTTGAGGGTCTCCCCCTAAATATATGCCTACATCAAGACAAAATGATGAAAATGCGTGCATGGGTACTAGATTTCACATAATGTTGTCAAGCTCCAAGATACCAAGTTCACGTCTAAGTTGACAGAACCTTGCTTCATCCAATGGTTTGGTGAAAATGTCTACAAGTTGCATATCCGTACCCACATGAGCAATATCAATGTCACCCTTCTCCACATGATCTCACAAGAAATGATACCTAACATCAATGTGCTTGGTGCGAGTATGGTCTTTTGGATTCTCAGCAATATTGATGGCACTTTCATTATCACATAAAAGAGGCACATGTCTATAGGTGCTACCGTAATCCTTCAAAGTTTGCCTCTGTGGCACCCCGGCTCACAGCAACCGGTTTACTGAAAGTGCGTTATATCGACTAGAGGGGGGTGAATAGCCGATTTTTATGAATTCTTCGCTGAGGAATTTCAGAGTGAGGAAATTCCTAAGTGAAGAACTACTTGCAGTGGGATAAGTACTAAGATGCAAACATAACAGAACATAAGCATGGTCATCATGATGAAATGAAAACAAGCACAGAGTACAGAAAGCGTAAACACGGGATAACAGGATGAAGACAAACAGACTGAAGAAATTGAACTAAGGAAATTGAGAAAGTCTTCAGTCAAAGTCTTCAGACAGATATGAACAAGCACACAACACAATGATGAGGAAATGAAAGAGTTGAGGAAGTAGAACCAGTTGGCTTTGTGAAGACAATGATTTGGTAGACTAGTTCCAACTGCTGTGATAGTTGTACGTCTGGTTGGAGCAGCTAGGTATTTAAACCTGAGGATACACAGTCCCAGACACACAGTCCTCACCGTATTTTCCTTGAGCTAAGGTCACACAGACCTCGCCCAATCACTCATGGTAAGTCTTCAGGTGACTTCCAAACCTTCACAAACTCGGTCACTCGGTGATCCACAATTTCCTCTTGGATGCTCAGACCATGACGCCTAACCGTCTGGAAGATGCACAGTCTTCAAAGGTAACAAGCATCGGATCCACGCAGGATCAATCTCTTCAGTGATGCTCAATCAGTTTGGGTTTGTAGGTGTTTGGGTTTGGGTTTTCCTCACTTGATGATTTTCGCTCAAAGTCCTCGGAGGATGGGATGCTCTCAAATGACAAGTGTCAGTTTCTCTCGGAGCAGCCAACCAGCTAGTGGTTGTAGGGGGCGGCTATTTATAGCCTAGGGAGCAGCCCGACATGATAAGACATAAATGCCCTTCAATGATATGACCGTTAGGTGGGTAGATATTTTGGGACAGCTGGCGCGTAGCACAGCAACGGTCGGAAATTTGACTATCAAATTCCTCAGGGCTATCATGTTCCTCACTTGTAGGCAATCCGCACTGGCGAATTCCTAACTCCTCAGTCAGAACAAATTCCTCAGAGACCAGAAGAACTTCGTCTCTGTCACTGAAGAAATTGACTGAACTGTATGAGATTTCCAATGGCTTCACTCGAAGGGATTGGTAGGTGTAGGATTTTGAGATGAGCATCACTTGGAAATTTTTCCTTAGTATTTCCTCGACCCCCTTTAACAGTACGGTGTTTCCTATGACTCAAGAAAGAGAAAATGAAACTACGAAAACAAAAGTCTTCACGCTTCATGTTCCTCGTATGAATACCAAGTCTTCATGGTCACACAAATTTCTTCACTTTCAAAGTCTTCAGAAAGTCTTCAGAAATCCAAGTCTTCAGTCGAAGACATTCATTTTTAGGGGTCGACTTTCTCTGTAAATATCAAACTCCTCATAGACTTATAGACCTGTGTACACTCACAAACGCATTAGTCCCTTAACCTATAAGTCTTCAATACACCAAAATCACTAAGGGGCACTAGATGCACTTACAATCTCCCCCTTTTTGGTGATTGATGACAATATAGGTTAAGTTTTCAACGGGAATAAAACATATGAAGTGTAAATATTGATATTGAGGAATTTGATTGCAAGATATAGAAGAACCCCCCCTGAAGATGTGCGTAGTGAGGAATTTGCTTTTGAAGCAATGCACACTTGAAGAGTAAAATCATGGAGATCTCCCCCTATATCTTGTAATTCATACACGCATTTAACATATATGATATGAAGAATTTGAAATGCATGATGAAATATGGTGAATGATGTAATTCAGCATGTGTGCATTAACATATATGAGGAATAAGCATGCAGAAGAACACATCAAAGGTATCAGACCACCATCGGGTTTAAGTTTACAACTCGATCCAGCAAAGTCTTCAAAAGAACGAGAGTTGTAACTTAGCAAAAAAACGCCCATATATAGACCCGCTTGAAGACTAACTCAAATTTCTCCCCCTTTGTCATCGAATGACCAAAAGGATCGAAAATGAGGACTAACGCCCCTGAAGAATATCATGTTGATGGAGGAGCGCCAGCGTTGTTGGGGTCGGTTGTTGAAGTAGGGCTTGCCGCAGTGTCGTCCAAATCTTCATGCTTATCCGTGTCGCGTGATGAAGAATATGAGCTGGCCACCAAGGAGGGAACTTTGACTTTCTTGAATTTCTTCGCTGGTGGCTGAGACCAGTCAAAGTCCTGCTTGAGACCCATTTGCTTCAGATCTTCTTCACCATAGAGATGAGACAGAACAGCCCAGGTGCGACCGAAGACTTCATGGAGGTAGTAGTGGTTTTTCTTCACTGCATTGTGTGTAGCAGTCATGTTGTGAAGAATTGAACCAAACTGACGCTTAACCCATTTGTGGTTGCGATCGACCTTCTGGTGAAGACTGAGGAGAAGCTCACGATCAGTCATCACCCTTGGAGCTGTGCCTTGAGGATTTTGCTTTGAGGCATTGGCGGCAGAGTCATGGGTGGCAGAGTCATCATTGGTGGAGTAAGATGCAGCTTTGCTGAACTGACCATCCAATGGACGAATGCCTTCATCAATAACAGCAGTGGCCTTGCCCTTTTCATCAGCTGAGGAAAATGTCCATTTGAGGACTTCAATGGGGGGCAAGTAGCTGCCATGATTGAGTGTGTCAGCCTTGTAGTTGAGTGAAGACCTTGTTCTAAGGAATCTCATAATCCAGGGAGCATAAGGCTTCAACTCAAATGGAGATAATGCAACATTGGCCAGAGTCCTCATGAAGAAATCATGGTAGTTGACAGGAATGCCATGAATGATGTTGAAAAGCAGATTATTCATGATGCCAACGACCTCCTCTTCATTAGAGTCATGGCCTTTGATTGGACTCAATGTCTTCGTCAGAATGCGATAGACACTCCGAGGCACATACAACAATTCCTTCACGAGGAATGAGGCCCTTGGGGCTTGACCGGGCTTCAGTGGCTGCATCAACACTTGCATGTAGTGATCTGTAAGCTCAGGTTCATGGTATATACAACGAGCACCTTCAAGGGGAGGACTGACAGGCAGGGCATGAAGCAATTCAGAGGCCGGTGCTTTGAAATGAGTATTCTCTGTCATCCAATCCAGCACCCAAGAGTTCACATCTGTAGCATCTCCTGTGATGTGCAGTGTTGCGTAGAATTAAAGAATTAGCTCTTCATTCCAATCACAAATGTTTGTGCAGAAGTTCAGCAGTCCAGCATTGTGAAGAACGCCGAGGACTGGGGCGAAGCATGGCAGCGATTCCATGTCCACATGAGGAATATGCTCATGGTCGAAGACTTTGTCCTTGTTGAAAAGCAGCGAAGAATAGAAGTTGGCTTGGATGGCAGTCCATAAACGCTTCCTTCTAAGACGAGCAGAGTCATATGGGTTGTACTCCGTGAAGAGCACATGCTCGTGGAAGAAGTCATTAGCCTTGAAGTTTTGCTTCTTGGAGAAGGGATCCTTTGGCTTGGGCTGAGGAGTATCAGTCAATTGCATCACAGCCTCAGGAATCGTAATCTCAGGAACCACAGGCTGAGGAATTTCAGTTTCTTCTTTAGTTGCAGCCTGGTTCTTCAATTCTTTAGCAGCTTGTTCATCAGCACTAGTGGCTGGAATATCTTCATGGATGGACGGAGTCGTGCGAGGTTCTTCCGATCCCGTTTGAACTTTAGTATGCACTTGGGACTGAGGAATTTGTTGCAGAGGAGTGAAAAAGGGAGTATTGGCATGCTGACTTTCCCAAAAGTCATCATTCATCACTGGTGTTGTGCTCCCAATGTCCACATCCTCATCTTCTTCACTTAATTTTTCAGCGTCTGCCTCTTCAGCTGGGAACTGAGGCACGGGCGATGCGACAACTGGGGTTGACGGGATTGTATCCACTTCGATTTCTTCGTCCAACTGCTCTGAACAAGCAGCGGAAGGAACATCTTCATTAGATCCGCTTGGGATCTCATAGTCTTCACCAAAAGGAATGAGTTCCTTTGATGGCATGCATGAGACGAACAACATCAATAGGATTCTCAAATGATCTTGTCAATTTCTTCATCTTCTTCGGAGCTGAAGATTCTGATGAAGTTCATGCTTTCCTTTTCTTCACTTCTGCACGCTCCGCAACCTTGGTCTTCTTAGCTTCTGATGTAGAAGGAAGAATTGGACTTGGTGTAGGCGCAGGAGGAGCAGAGGAAATTGGTTCTTTTTCTTCAGGCACAACTAATGCAGTTGCCCTGGCATGGTCAGTTTCTTCAGGCACAGCGGTTGAAGCTTCAGCTGGCCTGACTATTTCTTTAGGCGCAACACTAGTGGTCGCCCTCGCAGTTTCATCAGCGGCTGGAATGCAGTCATCAGCCCTGGTACTCGTAGTTTCATCAGCAACCTGATTTTCATCAGCGGTGCTGGCATGTTCTTCAGTCGGCTGAGCAGAAGCCTCAGCCTGAGGGGATTCATGTTGCATTGGGGCTGCAACATTTGAGGTGAATCCCTTAGTCAAGTTGACGAATCTGACTTTTGCTCCAAGCCAGTCAGCATAGTAGCGATCAAAATCATCACTCAGATTCTTGATTTCAGATTGAACAGCCACAAGTTCATTAGTGGTCATCTTGACAATGTTCTTCTTCAGAAAGCGCTCCTTCTTGTACTGCGCTTTCCTCAACTGCCTGGCCTTCTTGAATTTCCATTTTTCTTTGCCTATGAAGGCGGTAAGCACGTGACTTTGACCAGGTGTAAGATTGAATTCAGGCATAGGAGTGTTCGGGGTCCTTGTGCCAGAGATCAATGAAGTCGAGGATCAACTTTGGATCCAAAAGCAGAGGTACATTTGTGCCTTTGGCTCTAGCGGCCCTTTGCTGTCTATCTCTGATTATTTCAGCAAGTTCCTCATCATCAGCTTCGTCATCACAGATGGCACTTGGAAGGCGACCTGCTTCTTGTGAGGACTTGGTCGAGAACCTCATCCAGCAGTGGCCTTGGTCTTCAGCAGAGTGGGGCCAGTTGAGGAATCAGAGGAGCCGAAGAACTTGTAGAGGCTCCTGAGGCAATAGAGAGGCCTGATGTCCTTTGGCACGAGGCGAGATGCATAGGTGCTGAGGATTTGGAAGGAGGAGCTGAGGACTTTGCAACTTGAGGAGCTGGAGCAGCTTGAGGAATTGGCCGTGAGGGCTTTGCTGAGCTAGGCTGTGAGGGCATTGCAGATGAGCTTGGCTGTGAGGACATTGGTGTAGAAGCCTTGGGCTTGTGTGCAGGCTTCTTGGGCATGGCCTTCTTAGGCTTGCTAGAAGAGGCCTCAACAGCAGCAGCAGCAGAATCTTCATTGAATTTCTTCACTGCTTCTTTTGCCACTTTGGCCAGCTTGGCTTGATGCTTGGCCCATTCCTTTGGAAATTCCTCACCTCTTCTGATGCTTGAGGGATCATCAACTTGGCCTGGTGCCAGTGGAGGTCTTGGGCATGGAGGGTGTACAGCAAATTTCTTCATGTACTTAGGAGTTACATATCTGTAATCCCTCCATTCTCTGGCCCATCTCCTCTCAATCTTTTGAATGCGCACTTTGCGTTCATTCTTTGTTTCCTCAGGGGGTGTGTAGTACCCTGCATAGATGTCATCAGGGATCTCAAACATAGTGTTGACTTCAGGTTTCTTTCCTCCCTTCTAAGGTTTCTTGTCGTCAGCCATTTTCTTCAGATGAGGATTTTGAACTATTGAGTTCTGAGATGAGGTGTGCAACTTTTCTTCGAGGAACACTACAAATGAGTTAAGTTGATGAGAACCTAGTGATTCATCAGCGGACATGTGTACCTGTGAACAAAATATAGTTGCGAAGAATTTGGAGAGGTCATATGCGTTCTTAGAAGTTTTTGCAAAAAGAACAAGTTTGAGGAATTTAACCAGATGAGTCTTGAGGAATTTCACTAAGCGTTCTTTGACTTAGGTTCCAGAGTTGTACAGATTGAAAATCCACACAATTGAGGAATCTTGAACAAAAATGTTGCTTAGGGAAACAGATCAAGAACAGATGATGTGTGAGGTGTTTAGTGTGTGAAGATTTGAAGAATAAACACCTTTTGAAGATTTTGTAGAAATCATCAGAATCAACAAGGGCAGTAAAAGTAACTTTTAATTACCCTTGACGAAGAACACGACAGACTGTGAGGTGTAGATTTAGAAGTTCTTCAGTTCAGATCTTCCACGCCCTAACTTGGCAGAGGAAGACAGCTACGGCGGCGGTGGAGTGAAGAAATCCGCGGCCGGCGCGAGTACGAGGGAGCTGAGGTCGAGGTAGCTAAGCTCTTCCTCACCGGAGACGATGGAAGTAGCGGCGGCACTAGGGTTTGAGAGCTCGAGTGAGGGAGTGAGGTCGAGCGGAGTAAAGACGAAGTGAGGAGGGGAGGGTTATTTATAGCCGAGGTGAAAAACCGTTCGCCCGAGGAAATTGGACGAACATGCCCCTGACCCTTCTCATTCGCATGACATGTGTCACCCACGTACTGAGAGGTGGCGATCGCGTGAGATCGTGGGTGAATAGATAAATCCATCATGGAAGTGGAACAGTTTTGAGCGGCAAAAGCCGAAAAAATTTATAAGACAATTTTAATGTTTCGTTCGCAAATTCTTCAGCTAATAAGGACACAGTGAAGATTTTGAACGAGATTCAAATAGAACGCATATGAAGAATTTGTGAATAGATTGGGTTGGGTTTAGCATAGAGGTGGAAGGGTCCGATCACATTCACTTAGCAGAAAAGGCAACATGAAGAATTAGCAATAAGTGAATGTTGTAGAGGACATAAACTCATATATATATATAGCCAATGAAGAACAACAACGGAAAGAGTGAAGACATCTAAAAGTTGAAGAAATTGAGTAACTGAGGAATTTCAAAAATGAAGAAAAACTCAAATTGAAGATTTTCAACTTTTGGTGGTGGCGTGACCCACCGTATAAGAATGATGATTTCAGACACCGCGTGCAATTGTCGTAGGGCTCTGAGAATCAAATTCTTCATTAATTTCTTCACACTTATATTGTTAGTATTCATTGATTGAAGAAAACGTTTCTTCGTGTGTTGCACATCTAAGTCATCAATTTTGCATAAGTGTTAGGATGTGTGTCCTTTTCAAAGGACATTCGAAGATTCTAGGATATTTAGCTCACACCACAACTTGCTAAATCTCTTCTCATCCAAGGGCTTTGTGAAGATATCGGCTAGCTGTTCTTCAGTCTTCACATGCTCAATAGAGATGTCGCCCTTCAACACATGATCACGAAGAAAATGATGACGAATCTGAATGTGCTTTGTCTTCGAGTGCTGAACTGGGTTATGAGCAATCTTGATGGCACTCTCATTGTCACAGTAGAGAGGCACATTCTTCATGTTGACGCCGTAGTCCTTGAGGGTTTGCTTCATCCATAGCAATTGAGCACAGCAAGAACCAGCAGCAATGTACTCAGCTTCAGCAGTAGACAGTGATACGCAGTTCTGTTTCTTCGAGGACCAACAGACCAAGGATCGTCCGAGGAAATGGCATGTGCCTGATGTTGACTTGCGGTCCACACGATCACCAGCATAGTCAGAGTCTGAATATCCAATGAGATCAAAAGCCGAGCCCTTGGGATACCATAATCCAAGTGTTGGTGTGTGAGCTAGATATCGAAGAATATGCTTCACAGCCTTATGGTGTGATTCCTTCGGTGTAGCTTGAAATCGGGCACACATGCAAACACTAAGCATAATATCTGGCCTAGATGCACATAAATACAATAAAGAGACCAATCATGGAGCGGTATACCTTTTGATCGAAGTCAATACCATTTTCATCAGTGCATAGATGGCCATTTGTGGGCATAGGGATTTTGACGCCTTTGCAATCTTGCATGCCGAATTTCCTCAATACATCCTTGAGGTATTTCTCCTGAGATATGAATATGCCATTGCGCTGTTGACGAATTTGAAGACCTAAGAAGAATTTCAATTCTCCCATCATAGACATTTGATATTCTTCACTCATCATATAGGCAAATTCATCACTGTAACGTTGGTCAGTACAGCCAAAGATAATATCATCAACATATATTTGGCACACGAATAATTCATCATCATAGGTTTTGGTGAAAAGAGTTGGGTCAAGTGAACCGGGTTTGAAGCCTTTCTTCATGAGGAATTCCTTCAAAGTATCATACCACGCCCGAGGGGCCTGCTTGAGGCCATAGAGGGCCTTATTGAGTCTGAAGACTTTGTCAGGATGCTTTGGATCTTCAAAACCTGGGGTTGAGCAACATATACTTCTTCCTCAAGCTTACCATTGAGGAATGCACTTTTCACATCCATTTGATATAAGATGATATTATGATGGTTAGCATAAGCAAGTAATATGCGAATAGCCTCAAGTCTAGCAACAGGTGCAAAAGTTTCATTGAAATCAATTCCTTCAACCTGTGTGTAGCCTTGAGCTACAAGCCGTGCCTTATTCCTCACCATAAGGCCATTTTCATCTTGCTTGTTGCGGTAGATCCACTTTGTGCCAACGATATTGTGCTTGCGAGGATCTGGACGTTTGACCAGTTCCCAGACATTGTTGAGCTCGAATTGATGTAATTCCTCTTGCATAGCTTGAATCCACTCAGGCTCCAGAAATGCTTCATCTACCTTAGTGGGCTCTGTGATAGAGACAAAAGCAAACTGCCCACAAAAGTTAGACAAATGTGAAGCTTTTGAGCGTGTGAGAGGACCTGGTGCGTTGATGTCGCTGATGATTTTCTCAATCTGCACTTCATTTGCAACGCGAGGATGAGCGGGTTGTCGTTGAGGAATTGGATCAGCATTTTCTTCAGCACCATTTTCCTCAGGTGCATCAGCATGATGTTCTTCACGTTCTGGAATGACTTCTTCAGCAGATTCTTCGGTAGGAATGACATCCTCAGTAGCCTTGAACTTGATGGTTTCCTCAGGTGACTGTTCATCTAGCACAGGAGGTAGGTGCTCTCTTTGCGAGCCATTAGTTTCATCGAACCGCACATCTACAGTTTCAACAACTTTGTGGCGGACGTTGTTGAAGACTCTGTAGGTGTGCGAGTCCTTTCCGTAACCAAGCATAAAACCTTCATGTGCTTTCGGTGCAAATTTAGAATTGTGATGAGGATCTCTAATCCAACATTTAGCACCGAAGACTTTGAAATAACTCACATTGGGTTTCTTGTCAGTGAGGAGTTCATATGCAGTCTTTTTGAAGAATTTGTGAAGATATACCCTGTTGATGATGTGGCACGTAGTATCAATTGCCTCAATCCAGAAATGACGAGGCGTCTTGTATTCATCAAGCATAGTGCGAGCCATCTCAACAAGAGTCCTGTTCTTGCGCTCCACGACGCCATTCTGCTGAGGAGTATAAGGAGCAGATAACTCATGAGTAATACCAAGTTCATCAAGATAGTCATCAAGACCAGTATTCTTGAACTCAGTTCCATTGTCACTTCTGATGTGCTTTATCTTCACACCAAAGTTGGTTGAAGCCCTCGAGGAAAATCGTTTGAAGACTTCCTGCACTTCACGTTTGTAAGTGACAATATGCACCCATGTGTAACGAGAGTAATCATCAACAATAACAAAGCCATATAGAGATGCTTCATTAGTGAATGCAGAATAATGGTTAGGACCAAAGAGATCCATGTGAAGCAATTCAAATGGTCGAGTGGTAGTCATGATAGTCTTCGCTGGATGCCTGGCCTTGGTCATCTTTCCAGCTTCACAGGCTCCGCACAGGTGATCCTTGAGGAATTTGACATTCCCAATGCCAATGACATGCTTCTTCTTCGCGAACGTGTGCAAGTTCCTCATGCCAGCATGACCAAGTCGTCGATGCCATAGCCAGCCTTCTGAAGCTTTTGCAAGTAGACATATAGCTGGTTGTGGTCCTGTAGAGAAATCAACAATATACAGATCTCCTCTCCTAAAGCCTTCGAAGACTTTGGAATGGTCAGCTTCCATGATCACAACACAACGATACTTGCCAAAGATAACAACCATATCAAGATCACAAAGCATTGAGACTGACATGAGGTTGAATCCTAAGGACTCGACAAGCATGACTTTGTCCATCTGTCGATCCTTTGAGATCGCAACCTTACCTAGACCCAATACCTTGCTTTTTCCTTTGTCAGCGTAGGTGATATGCTTCAGATGCGATGGAGATAAGGGAGCGTCCATCAATAGATTCTTGTCACCAGTCATGTGATTTGTACATCCACTATCGAGGACCCACTCAGTGGCTTTGGGTTGATCATCTTGCAGATGAATTAGTGCAGCTTACGAACTCATACACTTCATCAGTGAAGAATATGACATCAATTTCATCAGATCAATTTCATCAAGCAAAGGAACAGATAAAACAGAATGAGGACGCGAGAAATGAAAATTCATTTCTTCATGATTAGCTTGCATCCTTTCAAGCATATTTAGGTCTCCAGCAAATTCTTCAGATGTTTAAGTTCGTCTGGAGACCTGACCCTGCATAAGAGATTAGTTCTTTTTCTTCACCACCCACATCTGAAGGGGTGGCAAAGAGTTCATCACTCTGCGAGCTCCATAAGAGAACAGTGGCATAGAAGACAGTCCACTTCGTTTCACATAAGAGGAGCTAGGGTAAGCATATGAATAAGCAGAGAAATTCTTCGAGGACTTATGAACATAATGGTTAGAAGAATAATGCTCATATTCATAGCCCTTAGATCGTCCCTGCGAAATAGAGGTCATATGAGGACTTTGATCCTTTTGAGGAATTTGATCCAAGTGAGGAATTCGGACCATATGCGGACTTGGATCCATATGAAGAATTTGGTCTGGGGTTCCTATTCTTCACAGGTGGTATCATGATGACATTCACCTGAAGATTTTCAAGGCACCTTTTGGGAACCCAGATTTTCTACATAGGAGAACCGTTCCTGCAGTTAGTGCCAACATATGTAGCAAATACTTCACCATTCTGATTTTTTAACAGCTTACAGTTGGAGTCAAATGACTCTTCAGTAGAATGAGGAGATTCACATGTAAAGCCAGATAAAGTAGATGGATGTACTGGAGGTCCCTGTGCAGCAACCCATGAGGTTTTGGGGTACTGCTCAGGCTTCTAGTATGTTCCATCAGCGTTGAGTTTCCTCTCAAAGGAAATACCCTCTTTCCTAGGGTTCCTGTTGAGGATCTGCTTTTTAAGCACATCACAAAGAGCCTGATGCCCTTTGAGGCTTTTGTACATGCCTGTCATGTACAATTCCTTCCACCCTGCATCGTCAGTGATACTAGCAATATCCTCAAATGAGGAATTAGTGATAGCAGAGACAGGTGAAGAATTGTAGCAGTAGAAGCATTTGAACATTCAGGTGAAGAATTAGCAGATTCACGTTCAATGCACTTCAAACATGGAGGAATGAATTCTTCCTGAGCAGCGTTGATTTTTTGAGCAAGTAATGAATCACGCTCCTCCTGAAGATCTTCATAACTCTCCCTTAGCTTTTCAAGATCTTGCTTTCTTTGAAGAAATTCATAAGAAAGCTTCTCATGATCAGATAAGAGAGTGTTATGATGACTTTCAAGATTGTCAAACTTGGACTGAAGTCTCCGAAGATTTCCAGTCAAAGTTTTAGTGCAATCCATTTCTTCACCCAACATATCATCACTTTTGTCTAGCATGTTTTGAACCTTTTCAAAAGCCTTTTGTTGTTTCACAGCAATCTTAGCAAGTTTAGAGTAGCTAGGCTTGAGGTTTTCATCAGATTCATCCTCACTTGATTCAGAGGAGGGATATTTGAGTACCTTGGCACCCTTTGCCATGAAGCAATAGGTGGGAGCGTAGTCATCATCGCCTTCGTCAGCCTTATTGGTGAAGCCATTTTCTTCAGACTTGAAGATGGACTTGCTGACGAACGCAGTAGCAAGGGCTAGGCTCGCCACACCAGATTCTGACTCCTCAGATGCCTCCTCTTCCTCATGTTCCTCAGATTCAGCTTCAGAGTCCATTTCCTTGCCAATGAATGCCCGAGCCTTCTTGGAGATGCTCTTCTTGTGAGATGAAGGCTTTGAGGATTTTGATGATGAAGACTTTAAAGATTTCTTCTTCTTCTTCTTCTTTGATTCATTAGAACTGTAATCCTTGTATTTCTTCTTCTTTGATTCCTTTTCCCACTGAGGACAATCTTGAATGTAGTGACCAGGTTTCTTGCATTTGTGGCATAGCCTCTTCTTGTAGTCACGGGATGAGGAATCATCACTTCTTCAGGATTTTCCAAAACGACCACGCCTTGAGAACTTCTGGAATTTCTTCACAAGCATTGCTAGCTCCTGGCGCAGTTCTTCAGGATCACCAAGGCTGCTACCAGAATCTTCACCTTCAGATTCGGACACTGCCTTGGCCTTCAAGACGCGTGATCTGCCATAGCTCGGACCATAGAGATCTCTCTTCTCAGCAAGCCGGAACTCATGAGTGTTTAGCCTTTCGAGGATATCAGCGGGATCAAGTGACTTGTAGTCTCCACGTTCTTGTATCATCAATGCCAGAGTGTCAAATGAGGAATCAAGCGATCTCAACAGTTTCATCACCACCTCATGGTCGGTGATGTCAGTGGCACCAAGTGCTTGAAGCTCATTTGAGATGTCAGTGAGGCGATCGAAGGTTTGCTAAACATTTTCATTGTCGAGTCTTTTGAAGCGGTTGAAGAGATTGCGAAGAACGTCAACTCGAGAGTCACGCTGTGTCGAGACTCCTTCATTTACTTTGGACAGCCTATCCAAGATAAGCTTAGCAGTTTCCAAAGCACTCACTCTGCCATACTGCCCTTTACTCAGATGGCCACATATGATGTTCTTCGCTTGAGAATCGAGTTGCTTGAATCTCTTCACATCAGCAGCACTCATAGATGGTGTGACAGAGGGAACACCATTTTCCACAACATACCAGAGATCGTTATCAATTGTCTCAAGATGCATTCGCATCTTATTCTTCCAGTAGGGGTAGTCCGTCCCATCGAAGGTAGGACACACAGCAGAGACCTTGATCATACCTGCGGTCGACATAACTAGAACTCCAGGCGGTTAAACCAAAATCACACAGAACAAGGGAGTACCTTGCTCTGATACCAATTGAAAGTGTGTTATATCGACTAGAGGGGGGTGAATAGGCGATTTTTATGAATTCTTCACTGAGGAATTTCAGGGTGAGGAAATTCCTAAGCGAAGAACTACTTGCCGCGGAATAAGTACTCAGATGCAAACATAATATAACATAAGCATGGTCATCATGATGAAATGAAAACAAGCACAGAGTACAGAAAGCGTAAACACAGGATAACAGATGAAGACAAACAGGCTGAAGAAATTGAACTAAGGAAATTGAGAAAGTCTTCAGTCAAAGTCTTCAGACAGATATGAACAAGCACACAACACAGTGATGATGAAATGAAAGAGTTGAGTAAATAGAACCAGTTGGCTTGGTGAAGACAATGATTTGGTATACCAGTTCCAACTGCTGTGACAGTTGTATGTTTGGTTGCAGCGGCTAGGTATTTAAACCTGAGGACACGCAGTCCCAGACACACAGTCCTCACTGTATTCTCCTTGAGCTAAGGTCACACAGACCTCGCCCAATCACTTGTGGTAATTCTTCAGCTGACTTCCAAACCTTCACAAACTCGGTCACTCGGCGATCCACAATTTCCTCTTGGATGCTTAGACCATGACGCCTAACCGTCTGGAAGATGCACAGTCTTCAAAGGTAACAAGCGTCGGATCCACGCAGGATCAATCTCTTCAGTGATGCTCAATCACTTTGGGTTTGTAGGTGTTTGGGATTGGGTTTTCCTCACTTGATGATTTTTGCTCAATGTCCTCGGAGGATGGGATGCTCTCAATGACAAGTGTCAGTTTCTCTCGGAGCAGCCAACCAGCTAGTGGTTGCAGGGGGCTGCTATTTATAGCCTAGGGAGCAGCCCGACATGATAAGACATAAATGCCCTTCAATGATATGACCGTTAGGTGGGTAGATATTTTGGGACAGCTGGCTCATAGCACAGCAACGGTGGGAAATTTGAGGCTCAAATTCCTCAGGGCTATCATGTTCCTCACTTGTAGGCAATCCGCACTGACGAATTCCTAACTCCTCAGTCAGAACAAATTCCTCAGAGACCAGAAGAACTTCGTCTCTGTCACTGAAGAAATTGACTGAGCTGTATGAGATTTCCAATGGCTTCACTCGAAGGGATTGGTAGGTGTATGATTTTGAGATGAGCATCACTTGGAAATTTTTCCTTAGTATTTCCTCGACCCCCTTTAACAACACGGTGTTTCCTATGACTCAAGAAAGAGAAAATGAAACTACGAAAACAAAAGTCTTCACGCTTCATGTTCCTCGTATGAATACCAAGTCTTCATGGTCACACCAATTTTTTCACTTTCAAAGTCTTTAGAAAGTCTTGAGAAATCCATAGTCTTTAGTCAAAGACATTCATTTTTAGGGGTCGACATTCTCTGTAAATATCAAACTCCTCATAGACTTCAACTGCCTGGGGCACAAATGCATCAGTACCTTAACCTATAAGTCTTCAATACACCAAATTCACTAAGGGGCACTAGATGCACTTACATTTACCTTGCATTGCCAGCCCAGAGATCTTGTCTTCTGGCAATACACAACATCTTGGTACAGAAAACAACCGCTTTATTGATGCTAGCGGAACGTAGCTCATATCACAAAAAGTTGCGAGGCAAAGTGGCACACACGGTGCGGCTGAACAATATGTACATTATTTAGTGAGCATAAAGGGGGCCTCGATCACGACAACTACGCGGCAGCGGAACGACGACGTAGCGGAACTCCATAGCACAGGGACACCGATGTGGACACGATCTAGACTCGGACAACACTCCTTTCGAATGAGACTTTCTTGAAATCTGGCATGACATGCCAAGTCAGTACATTGAATGTACTTGCAAGCTCACAACAAACATAAACATAATGACAAGCAATATCATGATCTTAAGCATATTATCATCAATGCAAGAACATTCTAGGGTTGCAGTGAATAAGATCTCATGCCTCAAGCCCCATGGACTTTCTTACCAGACGGGTTACCTCGTAACCAAACGGTGATCTTTCTCGGATCACAAACGGACCAACATCTTGGTCTTTAAACGGGTTACCTCGTAACCAAACGGTGATCTTTCTCGGATCACAAACTGACCAACAACTTGCTCTCCATCATCAAAATGGTTTCTCAACCATCCTCTTTCCAACAGTGCAAAGTTATTAGCTTTAGTGTGCAAGATTATTTAAACATTGACCCATGGTGTGACCTACTTTCGAGTTGTGTCCGTAACCGTGGACTCGGCTATCTATAGATTAAATACACTCTGCAGAGGGAGCGCACTGTACCCACACCATGGAATCCATGGCCTCGTACTCCCATTCGGTTGGACCAACGACATTCCGAGGAAACCTCTCCATTGCCATGACACTCTCCCGGCCACTCCGGCTCACTCCCCACTGGGCTAAGTCCTGGGTGGCCCCGTGTCTACCAAAGACACCAACGACCACCGTCGTGGCAAATACATAAACGGTCCCAAACGGGGACAAGGTACCATAACAACAATGGGCACACAAGGTTATGTCTACTTACCAGGCCAAGGTAACGCACGCCCATAACCTTCCCCCGTTGGAGGCACCGACTAGATGCATGACAACGGACCGAATAAAGGCCTTCCCATAAAGGCAAATGTGGTTGCACTGGGAAAAACTCGATTCAGTGGCACCATGACCCGATCAACGATATGTTCAAGTTGAGTTATTATCAGGTTCAACTTAAAATGGAAATAACCGGTGTCATGATATGCCATGCAAATGCAATCATATAACATGCATCACTTATCATTGAAAATAAATGGGTCAACTTCATCAAGTAGTAACCATACATATCAACAACTCATAACCTTTCTCTGGTTATATTTATTCCGCAAGCTTCACCATGCTAGTAACTTAATATAAATCATTTCCTCATTTAAGAAAATATGCACCAAACTAAATCTTTTTCATATCATTTTATTACTTCACCACCAAGCATTACTTCTACTGACTTACACTAACTTAGTTAGCTTCAAACTAATGTATACTAACCATATCAAGCTAAACAAGCATCCAATAGAATATATATAGTTATTTAAGTGATTTAAATGCATGAACTAAAGCATTTATTCAAGTTGAAAAATCACAAATATTGCAATGGCACCATGAAAATGTTGTTGTGGCTTGCCTTAGTGCAGGTGAGGTTCACACTCGTCCTGGTGATCCTCAAGACAAGCTTCACCTTCTGAAAGCAATTAAAAACATAAAAACAAAAAATCAAGAAACATTCTGAAAATCACCAGAAATTCTAGACAGCAGAAAAAATCTCATTTTAGGTGAGCTGCTAGATATTTTTATTAAGAACACAAAAGAATGAATTCATTTGGACTTATGGTTAAAAAGTTGTGGCTGTTTGAAGCCCTCTGGTTAAATTTGAATTTAATTTAAATAAAAACAGAACTGGGGGGTGACGTCGAAGACGTAAACCTGCGGGGCGCCACCACTCGTACCGCTTCGGGCGCGGCCAGAGTGGCTGACAGCAGGCCCCGCTGGTCAGGTGAGAGGGAGGGGGAGAAGGAAACACAGCACGGCGGGGCTCTGTCAGAGCAGACGCCAGCGAGGAGGGCACTTTGGCCAGATCCAAAGGGATAGATCGACAGAGAAGACCGAGGCACACCTGCCCGTACCCATAGAATTGCTAGGGGTGGTCGAACGGCGTCGGAATGAGCCTCTCCAACGGCGACAAAGAATAGAGGTCGCCAAAGTTGGGGATGACAGCGATGGGAGGCGGCACCAGTGGCTCCAAACGGGTTGAACGGCACCACTACAGCACAGCGGAGGCTCTGGAAGAGTAGCCCGAGCCTACGAGGGGCTGGAGCGGTGGGGGCAAACCGCAGGGATCGCCGACGAGCTCGAGCTCGGGGACGGCGGCCCGAGGCCTGCCCGGCCGGGCTACGGCTTCCTACTGTCTTGTGGAGTGTGTGAGGTGAGTTTGTAATGCTCGAGAGGGCTGGGAAGGGCTGCATTTATAGGCGAGCGAGGTGAGGGGATCGGGCTCTGCCAGAGGACACATGGACATGGCGCCCTGCGATGAACAGCGTCAATGAGCGAGGGGAAAGGTGACGCAAGGCACTGTGAGAGGGCGGCGACGAGCACAAGAACGAGGGGGTGGCGACGAACACAGTGCACGGCGCACTGTTCTGTTGGCCGGGTCGAGCCCGTGCTCGCTGCAGCGAGCTCTGTCGTCGGCGAGCGCCAGGAGGGGGTTAAGGGCGTCGAGACGGCAGCCGGGGAAGCAAGCACGCGACGAACAGAGCGCTCGGCGGCACCCAGAGCACGTAGGCTAGCATGCTGGCACCATGCACACGCGTGGTCACCGCGTGCACTTCGGCAGAGCCACTGCTGGCCCCAATTTCATGTCTGGCGTGTAGTCCTTAGTGTTTTGGGTTGTGCCAATGCTTTGAGTCGAGCCCAGGTGCTATAAGTTGGAGTTTCACTTGATGGTAAGTTTCTGGGCAGTAACTTTGAGAGTTAACTGTGGTCAAATTAGTAGGAGTTGGAAGTTGAGGTTTAGAGGTTAGCAATCATCTAGGAAGGTAGTGATGCACAAGAAAATTCAGCGGTATTGGAGCAAGTAAAATGGTGGTTGCTGTAGAAACTACCATTTCTAGTCAGAACAGAAAATATTTTCTATAACAAAAATATTCCAAAAAGTGATGCAATATTTTTGCTCAGAAAGGTGCCCTACGGTTCAAAGAATATTTGGGAATTTTCTCAGATTTTTGTGGGCAAGAAAAATAGGGGTTGCTTTGGAACACATGTGGTTGGTTAGGGTTTTGGAGGAGGAAATGAATATTTTTCATTTAAGAAAAATATTCATAATATTATTTTGAGGTTAACCAGAGAAAAAATGATGGCTAGGGAGAGGGATGAGTCACTTGGGTGAAAATCAAGGTGATTCCCAAGTGTTTAAGTCCAACTGAAATGATCCAAAACTCCAAACTCAAATAAAAACCTAATAAAAATCAGAAAAAGAAGAGAGGGAAAAAACTAGGCTCTCACAGACCTCCCCCAGTTAGGATGAATCTCGTCCTCGAGATTCGGTTGCTCGGGAAAACAATTCTGGATAGGTTGCCTTAAGAAATTCCTCACGTTCCCAAGTTGCCTCTGCCTCTGTGTGATGCTCCCACTGAACCTTATAAAATTTTCTTGCTTTACTACGGGTGACCCTTTCCATTGTATCCAAGATTCTGAACGGTCTCTCCTCATACGTTAAACCTTAGCCAGCTCTAATTCTGACATATCAGTCCTTTTCTCGGGAGGTGATATACATCATCTTAGCTGTGAGACATGGAACACGTTGTGTACCTCTGACAATTCTGGGGGCAATTCCAACTGATTTGCAACAGTACCCACTCTGTACATGAACGGGAATGGGCCAATATACCTGGGTGCCAATTTTCCGCGAGTCTGAAATCTCTTGACTCCTTTCATAGGAGTGACTCGGATGAATACATGCTCTCCGGGTTCAAAACTGATTTGTCGGTGCTTTGGATCATAGTAACTCTTCTGTCGGGATTTGGCTAATTGCAATCGGTCTCGGATTTCCTTGACTTGCTCTTCTACTTCCAACATGAGATCTGTTCTGAAAATGCGGCTATCTCCGGTTTGAGACCAATTTAGCGTAGTGCGGCACTTACGGCCATACAGAGCCTCATAAGGTGACATCTTTAGACTGGCCTAGAAGCTATTGTTGTAGGAGAACTCGACATACGGCAGACAGTCTTCCCATTTGGGTCCTTGGGCCAAGCCACATGCTCGAAGCATATCTTCGAGTATTTGGTTTACACGCTCAGTCTGTCCATCGGTCTGAGGATGATAAGATGTACTGTACTTTAGTGTTGCCCCCAAAGCTTGATGGAGACGTGACCATAAAGCGGAGGTAAAAAGTGACCCTCTGTTGGAAGTGATTGTTTGAGGTACTCCATGCAGACTGACTATTCTGGACACATACAATTGTGCGAGCTGGTCGGCTCGGTATGTTGTTCTGATGGGAATAAACTGAGCTACCTTGGTTAAGGTGTCCACTATGACCCATACTGCGTCATTGCCTTGCTGAGTCCTTGGTAGACCCGTGATAAAATCCATGCACACATCATCCCACTTCCATTGGGCAACGGTTGGAGGAGTCCGGCTGGTTTCTGGTGTTGCGCCTTCACTTTGTTGCATATGTCGCAATAGGCCACAAAATAGGTGATGTCTTTCTTCATCCCATCCCACCAGAATATTTGTCGAAGGTCTTCGTACATTTTAGTGCCTCCGGGATGAATAGAATAGGAAGATTCGTGTCCTTTTGACAGTATCCTCTTCCTTAAATCTTCTTGACTTGGTACACAAATTCTTCCGCAGAATCGCAGGGTACCGTGTTGGTCCTTCGTAAAATCTGGTGCCTGTTCCTCTAGCATACGCTTGGCATGTTTTTGTAGCACTGGGTCATATGGCTGAGCCTTGCGGATCTCATCCTCGAGGGTAGGAGTAATTTCCATAATATTAGCTAGACCTTCATCAACTATGACCAGATTGAGCTGGGTAATCTCTTCCTGAAGTTTGGGAGGCAAGGATTCCATCATGGCATTCAGACTGAAAGGCTTTCGGCTGAGTGCATCGGCAACCACGTTGGCCTTACCCAGGTGATAATTAATTCCAAGGTCATAATCCTTGACCAACTCAAGCCATCTTCGTTGGCGGAGGTTTAAATCTGGCTGAGTAAAGAAGTACTTCAGGCTTTTGTGGTCAGTAAATATTTGACACCTCTTTCCAATGAGATAGTGCCTCCAGATTTGTAGAGCATGAACCACCGCGGCTAATTCCAGATCATGAGTAGGATAGTTCCCTTCGTGGGGGCATAGCTGTCGAGATGCATATGCTACAACCTTGCCATCTTGCATAAGTACGCATCCAAGACCTTGTCTGGAAGCGTCACAGTACACATCAAAGTTGTGGTAGATGTCTGGAAGAGTCAACACAGGTGCTATTGTCAGTCTAGTTTTCAGCTCATTGAAACTTTTCTCACAATCCTCAGTCCATTCAAATTTCTTATCTTTCTTGAGAAGCTCTGTCATTGGCTTGGCAATCTTAGAGAAACCTTCAATGAAACGACGATAGTACCCGGCTAATCCCAGGAAACTCCGGATTTGGGATACTGTCGTGGGTGCCAGCCAATCAAGCACGTCCTTCACCTTGCTTGAATCCATGGCTATACCTTCCGCTGACAGTATATGCCCAAGAAATCCAACTTGCTTGAGCCAAAACTCACATTTACTGAATTTGGCGTATAGCTGATGGTCACAGAGTCTTTATAAGACAGCTCTGAGGTGTCCCTTGTGCTCTTCTTCACTTTTTTAGTATATGAGGATATCATCGATGAAAACCACCACAAATTTATCCAGGAAGTCCATGAATACTTTATTCATCATATGCATGAAGAAAGCAGGGGCATTGGTGAGGCCGAAGGATATAACGGTATATTCGTAAAGACCGTACCGGGTAGTGAACGCGGTCTTAGGAATATCTTCCTTTTTAATCTTGAGTTGGTGGTATCCTGTCCTTAAATCAATTTTGCAGAATACCTTTGCCCCACTGAGTTGACCAAATAAGTCGTCAATCCTGGGCAAAGGATTTTTTTTTTAAAGGTGACATCATTCAGCTGACGGTAATCCACACACACCCGGAGACTACCATCTTTTTTATCCACGAATATTGTGGGTGATCCCCATGGTGAAGGGTTGGGTCGGATATAACCTTTCTGGAGCATCTCATCAAGCTATTTCTCTAACTCCATTAATTCTGACAAAGGCATCCAATAATATTTCTTGTGTAACGGTGCGGTTCCGGGCACAAGATCTATTGCAAACACAAGCTCTCGGTCTGGCGGCATGCCTGGCAATTCTTCTGGGAATACATCGGGAAACTCACTGACCACAGGAATTAATTCCAATTCATCAGCCACAGCGGTGAAGACCATTTCTTTCTTGGGTATGTTTTGCGGGCATAGAATTTTGTAGTCTGCCCTTCTTGACTTGTCAAGGTGACTTCTAGGGTCACACAGTTAATGCATACTTGGTATTGGGTTAACCAATTCATTCCCAAAATAATGTCCAATTTGGCAGATTCAATGACTATCAAGGAAGTTGGAAAACGGACTCCGTTGATAATAATTTCCAAATTACGGCAGACCAGATTGCTTCTGAGCAACGATCCCGGGGATTGTACCAGCATATTCTTGCTCAAAATCGAACAAGGAAATTTGTTTTGGGCAGCAAAACTCCGTGAAATAAAAGAATGGGAAGCCCCAGAGTCAAATAAAATTATGGCAGGTATGCTATTAACAGAAAACATACCAATGACGACTTCGGAGTTCTCTTGGGCTTCGTCTGCGGAGAGGTGATGGACTTGCCCGGTGATGTTTTGCTGGATAAGGTATGGCCCCATAAAGTTGACTTGTGGCCTGAATGGAGCATAGTCTTGCCGTTCTTGGGACACTGCCTGGCATAATGTCCGGTTTGCCACAACTGAAACAAGAATTGTTGCGTTGGCACTCTTCTCGCACCGGGTTGGTCACGACATTCTTGACTTGTGTAGTGGTTTTGTTAACATTCTGCTTCCAATTGGGCTTGTACTCTACTTGAGTATGCTGCCAAGTACGAGCCTTTTGCACTGGCTGAACATCTTTCCTAGGCTCGAACTTGCGCTTGTGATCGTTAGTGGAAAGTTTGTTGTCATGTATGAGCTTGTGCTCCCTTTCAACAATGAGGGCCTTGTTTAACAGAGTTTGGAAATATGGAAAATCAAACATACTGAGTGTGCACCGGAGGTGCTGGTTTAATCCTCCAAGCAATCGGTCAATCTTTCTTTCTTCTGTGGCCACATCATAGAGGGAGTAACGGGCCAAATGATTGAACTTATGCAAATATTCACTCATAGACTGACTTCCTTGGATGAGCGCGAGGAATTCACGCTGCTTGACCTTCATAATACCAGCAGGAATATGGTATTTACAAAATTGATCTTTGAATTTTTCCCAAGTGATTTCTTCATCAGCAGGCCACATGTCTTTCGCATTTTCCCACCATATAGCGGCAACTCCTTCCAGATAATGTGTTGCAAATGGAACCTTGTCATCCTCTTCAGTACAAGCAATCTCAAGCTTCTTCTCAATAGTTTGTAACCAATCGTCTACGTCCAAGGGATCAATAACCTGATTGAAACTGGGAGGCTTGGTTCTCTGAAAATCTGACAGTTTGGAGTGAGCACCATTCTGATTTCCATTCTGCCCAACCATAGCTTGCACACTCCTTAATAGATCATTATTCCTTCTTTCCTCAAACATGCGTAAAATTTGCTCGGTGGAGGGTGGATTTGGCGGTGGAGGCGGTGGTGGTACGTACGGCTCAGGAGAGTGCCCTGCCTGTCGCGCAGAACGGCGAACAAGGACATCCTCACAAGCGGCACTACTACTGCCTTCCCGCGTCATCCTATTATTTGGTTTTCCCAAGACAACGCATCCGAGATGAGCAACATCCAAAAATAGTGGGGAAAATCCAGCAACAAAACCTGAAAGAAAACAGAATATCGAAGAAAACATGGCAAATAAGAAAGGGTTCCAACATAATTATACATAGACTCATACATGAAAGATAAATGACATGATAAGTTCGACTACTCTGATACATAGAACGGAACATCATGACTCGTATGACTACACCCGTACATCAACATGTGAACTGCGGATACTCGATCGCTCTAATGCTCTGTTGGTGCTGCAGGGTCCTCCCCTGAAGCGGACTCGGATCCTGAACTGACGACGTTAACCGAGACCTCTGGGTTAAAGGTAACACGACGACGCTGCCTCGAGGGCTCTCCCTCCAGAGCAGGTGCAGGATGAGGCTGGAGCATCGGGGCTACAGGGGTAGCAAGAAGGGAAACCCACTCAGCAGGAGAACTGGGAGGAGTCACGGTCAAGGTGCCCGAGCTACTCAGAGGAGTAACCGGTGAAATAGGCGAGCTAGAACCGGGTGGAATAAAAGGGGTAAATCCCATAGACGATGGAGTAGAGAATGCTCTAATGGAGGCTAAAGCATTGCGAGCATGAGTAAGCTCTCGAGCCATCTCGTGAATCAGAAGGTAGCTAGCAGTGATGTAGCGAGAAAGGTGGCTAGCAGTACTATCAGACTCTGAATTAATGATACGAAAACGGACACGACCATTGTCGTCCAAGGAGGGATAGTAGTGGAAACCTGGGTGGTTCTGCATCCGGACCTCGTTATAGCGCAGCTCACGAGGACCTCAAATGCAGCAAACTAGACAGCCTGAGAAGTGGTAGAAGCGAAACTGCTCCTGGAGGTACGAATGTAAGTGCTGGAAGATGAACTGGTGCGCAGAGTAACCACTGTGTGATACTCATACACTGAGTCTGCTAGACGCTACCGGTACACACGGTAGGCTGGGTCGTCACCGAGAGGGTACAGCCGATGCCACACGTTACGAAGGAGATGCAGCGAAGTGTATGGCATCAGCTGCAACTGGCACAGATACGGCACCGGAGCCATCTACACTCACAGCCATTAGTAGGTTAGAATAAAAATAAAATGAGTGCATGCAAGGCAACAATCAACTACAAACACTACCGGCACTCAATTTTTAGTCTAGCTAGCGTCCAGTTAACACGTCGGTAGTCTAGCGTGCCCTACAATCAGTGCGGCTCTGATACCAAGCGTTGTGGCACCCCGGCTCAGAGCAACCGGTTTACCTTGCATTGTCAGCCCAGAGATCTTGTCTTCTGGCAATACACAACATCTTGGTACAGAAAACAACTGCTTTATTGATGCTAGCAGAACATAGCTCATATTACAACAAGTTGCAAGGCCAAGCGGCACACACGGTGCGGCTGAACAATATGTACATTATTTAGTGAACATAAAGGAGGCCTCGATCACGACAACTACGCGGCAGTGGAACGACGACGTAGCGGAACTCCATAGCACAGGGTCACCGATGTGGACACGATCTAGACTCGGACAACACTCCGTTCCAACGAGACTTTCCTGAAATCTGGCATGACACGCCAGGTCAGTACATTGAATGTACTTGCAAGCTCACAACACGCATAAACATAATGACAAGCAATATCATGATCTTAAGCATATTATCATCAATGCAAGAACATACTAGGGATGCAGTGAATAAGATCTCGTGCCTCAAGCCCCACGGACTTGCTTACCATACGGGTTACCTCGTAACCAAACGGTGATCTTTCTCGGATCACAAACGGACCAACATCTTGGACTTTAAACGGGTTACCTCGTAACCAAACGGTGATCTTTCTCAGATCACAAACTGACCAACAACTTGGTCTCCATCATCAAAATGGTTTCTCAACCATCCTCTTTCCAACAGTGCAAAGTTATTAGCTTTAGTGTGCAAGATTATTTAAACGTTGACCCATGGTGTGACCTACTTTCGAGTTGTGTCCATAACCGTGGACTCGGCTATCGATGGATTAAATACACTCTGCAGAGGTAGCGCACTGTACCCACACCACGGAATACATGGCCTCGTACTCCTATTCGGGTGGACCAACGGCATTCCGACGAAACCCCTCCATTGCCATGACACTCTCCCGGCCACTCCGACTCACTCCCCACTGGGCTAAGTCCTGGGTGGCCCCGTGTCTACCGAAGACACCAACGGCCACCATCATGGCAAAAACATAAACGGTCCCAAACGGGGACAAGGTACCATAACAACAACGGGCACACAAGGTTATGTTTGCTTACCGGGACAGGGTAAAGCACGCCCATAACCTTCCCTCGTTGGAGGCACCGACCAGAGGCATGACAACGGACTGAATAAAGGCCTTCCCATAAAGGCAGATGTGATTGCACTGGGAAAAACTCGATTCAGTGGCACCATGACCCGATCAACGATATGTTCAAGTTGAGTTATTATCAGGTTAAATTTAAAATGGAAATAACCGGTGTCATGATATGCCATATAAATGCAATCATATAACATGCATCACTTATCATTGAAAATAAATGGGTCAACTTCATCAAGTAGTAACCATACATATCAACAACTCATAACCTTTCTCTTGTTATATTTATCCCGCAAGCTTCACCATGCTAGTAACTTAATATAAATCATTTCCTCATTTAAGAAAATATTCACCAAACTAAATCTTTTTCGTAGTCATTTGATTACTTCACCACCAAGCACTTCTACTCACTTAAACTAACTTAGTTAGCTTCAAACTAATGTATACTAACCATATCAAGCTGAACAAGCATCCAACAGAATATATATATAGTTATTTAAGTGATTTAAATGCATGAACTAAAGCATTTATTCAAGTTGGAAAATCACAAATATTGCAATGGCACCATGAAAATGTTGTTGTGGCTTGCCTTAGTGTAGGTGAGGTTCACACTCCTCCTGGTGATCCTCAACACAAGCTTCACCTTCTGAAAGCAATTAAAAACATAAAAAGAAAACATCAAGAAACATTCTGAACATCACTAGAAATTCTTGACAGCGGAGAAATATCTCATTTTAGGTGAGCTGCTAGATATTTTCATTAAGAACACAATGCAAAATGAATCAATTCATTTGGACGTATAGTTAAAAAGTTGTGGTTGTTTGAAGCTCTCTCGTTAAATTTGAATTTAATTTAAATAAAAACAGAACTCTGGGGGTGACGTTGAAGACGTAAACCCGCGGGGCGCCACCACTCGTACCGCTTCGGGTGCAGCCAGAGTGGCTGACAGCGGGCCCCGCTGGTCAGGTGAGAGCGAGGGGGAGAAGGAAACAGAGCACGGCGGGGCTCCGCCGGAGAACACACCGGCGAGGAGGGCACTTTGGCCAGATCCAGAGGGACAGATCGACAGAGAAGACCGAGGTGCACCTTCCCGTACCCGTAGAATAGCTAGGGGTGGTCGGACGGCATCGGAACAAGCCTCTCCAGCGGCGACAGAGAGCAGAGGTCACCGGAGTTGGGGATGACGGCGACGGGAGGCGGCACTAGTGGCTCCAAATGGGTCGGACGGCACCACTACAACACGGCGGAGGCTCTGGAAGAGTAGCCCGAGCCTGGGAGGGGCTGGAGCGGTGGGGGCGAACCGCGGGGATCGCCAGTGAGCTCGAGCTTGGGGACGGTGGCCCGAGGCCTGCCCGGCTGGGCTATGGCTTCCTACTGTCTTCTGGAGTGTGTGAGGTGAGTTTGTGATGCTCGAGAGGGCTGGGGAGGGCTGCATTTATAGGCGAGCGAGGTGAGGGGATCGGGCTCCGCCGGAGGACACCTGGACATGGCGCCCGGCGACGAACGGCGTCAGTGAGCGAGGGGAAAGGCGCCGCAGCTCACGCGGGCACTTTGAGAGGGCGGCGATGAGCACAGGAACGAGGGGGTGGCGATGAACACTGTGGGCGACGCACTGTTTTGTTGGTCGGGTCGAGCCTGTGCTCGTTGCGGTGAGCTCCGGCGTCGGCGAACGCGAGGAGGGGGTTAAGGGCGTCGAGACGGCGATGGTGGCGAAGTTTGGCGAGGTGCGGCAGCCGGGGAAGCGAGCACGCGACGAACAGAGCGCGTCGGCTAGCATGCTGGCACCATGCACGCACGTGGTCACCGCGTGCACTTCGGCATAGAGCCACGGCTGGCCCCAATTTCATGTCTGGCGTGTAGTCCTTAGTGTTTTGGGTTGTGCCAATGCTTTGAGTCGAGCCCAGGTGATGTAAGTTGGAGTTTCACATAATGGTAAGTTTCTGGGCAGTAACTTTGAGAGTTAACTGTGGTCAAATTAGTACGAGTTGGGAGCTGAGATTTGGAGGTTAGCAATCATCTAGGAAGGTAGTGATGCACAAGAAAATTCAGCAGTGTTGGTGCAAGTAAAATGGTAGTTGACGTAGAAACTACCATTTATGGTCAGAACACAAAATATTTTCTGTAGCTAAAATATTGCAAAAAGTGATGCAATATTTTTGCTTAGACAGGTGCCCTAGGGTTCAAAGAATATTTGGGAATTTTCTCAGATTTTTGTGGGCAAGAAAAATAGGGGTTGCTTTGGAACACATGTGGCTGGTTAGGGTTTTGGAGGAGGAAATAAATATTTTTCATTTAAGAAAAATATTCATAATATTATTTTGAGGTTAACCAGAGAAGAAATGATGGCTAGGGAGAGGGATGACTCACTTGGGTGAAAATCAAGGTGATGCCAAAGTGTTTAAGTCCAACTGAAATGATCCAAAACTCCAAATTCAAATAAAAACCAAATAAAAATCAGAAAAAAGAAGAGAGGGCAAAAACCAGGCTGTCACAGCCTCATCCATAGTAACTGAGTTGCACAACTGGTGTTGCAATGTATTCAGCCTCGACGATGGAAAGAGCAACACAATTTTGTTTCTTCGAGGACCAACTTACCACGGAGCGTCCAAGAAATTGACATGCACCAGAGGTGGACTTACGATCCACTTTGTCTCCGGCCCAATCCGCATCTGTGTACCCAATAAGATCAAACTTAGCATCCTTGGGGTACCATAGTCCCAACTTTGGGGGTGTGAACAAGGTATCTAAGAATATGCTTAACCGCCTTATGATGACTTTCCCTAGCGGAAGCTTGAAATCTAGCACACATGCATACACTAAACATGATGTCTGGTCTAGATGCACAAAGATAGAGCAATGAACCAATCATAGAGCAGTAAATAGATGGGTCGAAAGGGATACCATTTGTGTCTTCAGTGAGTACAATTTTGGTTGGCATGGGTGTCTTACATGGACTAGCATCAGACATGCCAAACTTCTCTAGAACATCCTTGAGGTATTTTGCTTGAGACAAGAAAATTCCTTCTTGAAATTGTTGAATTTGGAATCCGAGAAAGAACTTCAAGTCTGCATTGAGTGACATTTCAAAATTCTTGGTCATGGAGGCCGCAAACATCTTGCATAAATGATTGTTAGGAGAACCAAAAATGATATCATCTACATAGATTTGGCATAAGATCAAATCACCCTTGTCTCTCTTAGTAAAAAGAGTGGGATCGATCACCCCTCTCACAAAACCATCATCGAGTAAAACCTTCTTAAGATGATCATACCAAGCACGAGGTGCCTGTTTGAGGCCATACAAAGCCTTATGAAGTTTATACACATAGTCTTTGTGATCGGGATCAACAAACCCAGGTGGTTGAGATACATATACTTCATCTTGTAGAGGACCGTTAAGGAAAGCACGCTTCACATCCATTTGATGTAATGTAAAGCCATTGAAAGCAGCATAAGCAAGTACCATGCGAATGGATTCAAGACGGGCAACGGGGGCAAAGGTCTCACCAAAGTCCAAACTTCAACTTGTGAGTACCCTTGTGCCACTAACCTTTCCTTGTTACGGATGATTAGACCATTCTCATCTTGCTTGTTCTTGAAAATCCATTTTGTTCCAATGACATTGTGCTCCGTGGTTGGCCTCTCGACTAATGACCACACTTGATTGCGTTCAAAACTATTCAACTCCTCTTGCATAGCAACGAGCCAATCGTTGTCCATCAATGCCTCTTGTACCTTGAGAGGCTCAACACTAGACACAAACGAGAAGTGAGCACAAAAGTTAGTCAATTGTTTATGAGTGACTCTACATTCCGATATGCCGGCGAGAATTTTGTCAACATCAACACGACCGGCCACTCAAGGCATGATGGAGGTTAAGGTTTCGCAAGGTTCACCTTCATGTCCATCATCCACATCCTCAACATATGAATCATTGATGTGTGGTGGAAGATCTTCTTCTTCATATTGCATTTGTTGAGGTTCATTATCAATGATTGCACGTTCTTGTTCTTGCTCTTGATGATGATCTTGTTCTTGAAGATTATCATGAAGAGGAACTTGATCATCTTCTTGTACTTGGACTAAGGGCATTGGTTGAGCACTAGGGGCTTGTGGTGGTATGGGTGTTGAAGTGGTTTTATGATGGGTGAAGCTTCCATCTTCTTCTTCGTCATCATGAGGTTCTTGTTCCATTGGAAAAAGTGCAACAACACCCATGGTCAAAATATCTTGTGAAGAGTCTTCTTCACCTACATCACTTCGATCAACTTGCTCCCCATGGGAGCCATTAAATTCATCAAAAACCATGTCACAAGTTTCTACAACACATCCATTGTATTTGTTGTACACTCTATAGGCGAGAGAGTTTGATCCATAGCCAACAAATATGCCCTCAATGGTTTTGGATTGAAATTTTCCTAACCGTTCTCTTTTGTTGAGGATGAAACATTTGCACCCAAATACACGAAAGTACTTGACATTTGGCTAGTTCCTAGTTAGGAGCTCATATGGAGTCTTCTCCAATATGGTGCGGAGAAAGAGCCGGTTTGATGCATGGCATGCGGTGTTGACAGCCTCGGCCCAAAAACTATGTGGCGACTTGTATTCATCCAACATGGACCTTGCCATCTCCACAAGTGTGTGGTTCTTCCTTTCGGCTACACCATTTTGTTGAGGAGTGTATGGAGCTGAATATTGATGCTCAATCCCTTCATCACTAAGAAATTCTTCCAAGGTGTAGTTCTTGAACTCAGAGCCATTATCACTTCTTATTGCCAAGATTTCTTTGTCAAACTTGCGTTGTGCTTGCTTGGCAAAATCAATGAAGGTGATCTTCGTCTCGTCCTTGGACTTGAGGAAAAGACCCATGTATATCTTGAGTAATCATCAACAATGACAAGTCCAAACTTTTTCCCAGCAAGACTATCCCATGAAGGTGGCCCAAAAAGATCCACATGCAGGAGCTCCAAAGGCCTTGAAGTAGAAACGATATTCTTGGGTGGGTACTGTGATTGATGTTGCTTCCCGGCTATACATGCACTACACACATGATCTTTCTCAAAAGAGACATTGGTTAGTCCAAGGATGTGATTACCCTTTAAGAGATCTTGAAGATTTCTCATGTCGACATGGGCTAGCCGGCGATGCCATAGCCACCCCTTGTCGGCCTTGGCCATTAGACAAGTTGCATCGAATGTGCTCTCTTTCGAGAAATCAACCGTGTAAATGTTGCCATCCAACTCTCCAACAAAGGCCACTTCGAGAGTGTCTCTCTTAAAGACTTTCACATCCGTTAGTCCAAAGAGTGTATCATAACCAACAGAAGCCAATTGGCAAACAGAAAGCAAAAGATATTTAAGGGATTGAACAAGCGTGACATTTGCTAGAGACATGTCATTTGTGATAGCCACCTTGCCCAACCCGAGTACCTATCCTTTTGAGAAGACGACTTCTTCTTGCTTGTGCTTGGGTCAAACCAAACATAATGCTCATAAATGATTGAATAGCTTCCATGACATCATAGAGCAATTTGCTATCTCCGGTCATATGATTGGTACATCCACTATCAATCACCCATTTTACTCCACCGGAGAAGGCAAGCTACACATAATTATGACTTGGTTAGAGGCACCCATTTTGCAATGGGACCTCTCAAGTTAGTCACAAGGGTCTTAGGGACCCAAATAGCATAGAATCGGAATGCATTTTGAGGACCAACAAATTTTGCATAAACTTCTCCATCCTTAGTCTTACGAAGTACATAGGATGGAGGCATGAACTCTTTTGGCTTGTTGAGAGTGGGCATGCCCCTTGTGGCCTTCCCACTAACAACCTTACCTTTCTCATTGTGCCCTTCTCATACAAATGTTTCTTTTAGAGGGGTGGTGCACTTTTGAGAAGACGACTTCTTCTTGCTTGTGCTTGGGTCAAACCCGAGCCCCTCTTTGGCAAACACCTCATTGTGTTGGCTCAACACCTCATTAAGGTTCTTTTGTCCTTGAGCACATGTCATGAGACCTTTCTCGATTTGAGCTTTGAGAAGGAAATTCTCCTCAAGAATAGATGCTAGATCACTACTAGAGTTAGTAGTACAACCATCAACATTGATAATAGGAGAGGAGTAGGCCTTGGCTAGAGTTTCAAGATAAGTAAGCTTGAGCGTCTCAAAACTCTTTGTAAGAAGGGTGAGCTCTTCTTCCTTAGTCTTGAGGGACACGGATAGGAGCTCACAATCCTTAGAGAGAGAAGCCCGAGACTTCACAAGCTTACTTTTATCATTCATGAACTATTCACAAGAGTCCTTAGCCTTTTTCAAGGAGGCGAGATCTTTAGCATGAACATCAATGTTTGCACCAATTTTCAAGCATAGTTCATCATTTCGTGCTTCCTCATATTGGAATTTCCGCTCAAGGATTTCATATTTTTCCTTTTCCTCGGTGACGAGGGTTTCGAGTTCCTTAATGGTGATGGTGTGCTTACTCACCATCTCCATAAGCATACGAAACATAGTGAGCTTCTTTCCTTTGAGGGAGCACATGAACTTATTTAGTTTATCAAGCATAGGATCATCTATATTATCATCCTCATAACTATCCTTCGCATCAAGATATTCATCACTAGGAGTAGTAGGAGTGAAAAGAGGAGGGTTTGATCATGGGGTTACCTTGACCTTGTCAGGAGAGTTTTGGTCCTCTCCATCTTCTACCACGGCCTTTGCCATTAGGCACTTGTGAGCGTTGCCCTTGTAGTCTTTCATATAGTTGTAGGTGACAACATCACCACTCTTGTTTACTAGCCTCAAAGTGTTTTGAGAATCTTGAGCAACTCCGGCAACACCACTAAGATCATCCGGATCGGATTCTTCATGAGCAACCATTGCTTTCCCATCTCTCTTCTTGAGCTTGGAGTTCAAAGGATTTGGCAACTTCTTCTTGGGAAAGGTCTTGGGAAACCTTGGTTTATCTTCTCTCTTCTCATAAGGGCACTCGTTGGAGAAGTGGTTGGTTTCTTCATAGTTGTAGCATTTTCTCACTTTCTTCTTCTGGAATCTTCCCTTGAATTTTCCCGCGCTAAACTTCTTGACAAAGAGAGCAATGTCTTCATATGACGGGCTCTCATCTGAGTCATTCTCATCACCATACTCATCATCATCATCATCATCTTCTTCTTCTTCACTTTCCTCTTCTTCACATTCATGCTTGGCCTTCAATGCAAGATTGATCTTTGATGTTGAGGTACCATGCATGGCAAGATGGTTTGTGGCATTTGCCTTTGACTCTTCAAATAGTTGGAAAGTGGATATGATGTAATATGGAGTCATTTCCTTGAATCCATGGTGTTTTCTTATGTCCCACATCATTTGGTGATGATATGGAGCAAGAGCATGAAGAGACTTATCCACGAGAAATCGCTTAGTCAAGTTGAATCCATCTTGAGTCTTGTCACATTCACATGACTCAATGTTGGCGGTGAGAGTCATGAGACGCTCAAGTAGTTGCTTGGGAGATTCACCTTTCTCCATACAAATGTTATGCAATTGACCCTTCGCAATTTCATATTGAGCAAGACAGAGAGTGGAGGTACCGGTCTTGGTCCTCACAATGCTATCCCATAATTCCTTGGCACTTGTGATATGTATGTATGGTCTCGTTTGCTTGTCAGTCATACCTCTTCTTATGCACATGGTTGCTGTGTCATTGAGATTCTTGTCATATACCTCTCTTGGAGTAAGATTCTTCGGGTCAACAGCTTGGTAGCCATACTCCAAGATCTCCAACATCTCATCATTTCCTTTATCGAAGATGATCCTGCATAGCAACTCTCCACAAAGCAAAATCGGTAGTTTCATCAAGTAAAGGAGGTTTGCCTTGAGGGTTATACTTAGGTTTCTCTATTTGAGGTCTTGCATGAAGCCAAGGAAAACTGGAGTGTTCATTACTAGGAGGTTGTTGGCCAAGTGAAGGAGTAGGCACAGCTGGCCTCGAGGCCGCACCACCAGAAAGTGGTGCAAGCATCGTGGTTAGTGTGGCTATTCTCATTTGGACCAAGGCCTCAAGAGAAGCATCATGCTCCTCCTTTTGCTTAGCAAGAGCTCGTTCCAGATCCTCTGAAGTGAAGGACTTGGCTTCCGTGGAAGCCGCGCCCGTATTCTTCGGATCTGCAACAAGGGGAGTCCCATCGGGGTTCATCTCGCTCTAGGGCGGTTAAGCCACAAGAATAGAGCACGAGGCTCTGATACCAATTGAAAGGATCGAGATGGACCTAGAGGGGGGTGAATAGGTACAATTACAAATTTTAATTATTACTTAGCAATTTTAGGCAATAATGCGGAATATGAAAGTGAGCCTAACAATTGCAAGTATGATGCTAAGTAGCTAAGCAAGATAAACAAGTAACACAAGTATGTGAGTAAGCAAGCACAATATGATATACGTAAGTGCTAAGAGACAAGTATCCACAAGTAGAGAGTTAGGGTTAGGAATAACCGCAACTCCGGGAGACGATGATGTTTGCCGATGTTCACTTCCTTGGAGGGAAGCTACGTCACCGTTAGAGAGGTGGATTTTACCATGAAGGCACACCAACGCCACGAAGGCTCACCCTATTCTCCCTTTGAGACAACACCACGGAGACGTTTCTCAACCACTAGTGGTGGACCTTGGGGTGGTCTCCAAACCCTCACAGACTTTTCCGTGGGTAATCACAATGGTCGATTCCTCTCCGAAAGACCACTACCACCTAGGAGTCACCAACCTCCAAGAGCAATAAGAACGTTGGGAAATGCTCAAGAACTTGCTCAAATCACGAATTCCTTTGGTGAGAAGAAGGGGAAGGAGTGGATCTATCAGTTGATTGGAGAACTTCTCTCAAATGTTCCCAAATCCCTTAGGGATCTAGGATTTGGTGTAGGGAATCAAGAGAGGGAGTGATATGTGTTCTTAGAAAGCTCAAAGTGAATGGTCAGCCTTATCCTGTGGGAGGGAGGAGGCTAGATATAGTGATAGTGTAAAACTGACCGTTGAGCCACACAGTGTACTGGAGCTGTCGGCCGTCCCGTGGGTACCAGACGTCCGGTGAATCAGATTGGACCAGACGTTCGGCCGGGCCGCCGGTTGTCTGGTCGCTGGAAGGCCTACCAGGCCACAGAAGATGCATGAGGCACACAGCCAGCGGATGTCCGGAAGACGCCGGTCGTCCGGTGACCGAACGTCCGGTGGGTTCAGAAAACCGCAAATAAGTATTCTGTTGGGGTTACCGGACTTCCGGAGAAGAACGGTCGTTCGGTGACCGGTCGCCCGGTGGGACCGGACTTCCGCTAATTTATATTCTGTGAAGATGCACCAGCCATCCGGGAAGAGCCGGATGCCCGGTCGGCTGTGAGAGGTCGGACGTCCGTAGAATTTCGAACGACCGGTGATAGCTGAACCCACTGGCTTAGAATCACACCAGTTTTTTAGCACAAGGTAGAGGAAGAATTAGAGATGATGTGAGAGGATACTTTGTGGGTTTTGAGCAAGTTCTTTCACGAAATCCGACGATCCCCTCTTAATAGTGCGGGATCCCTATACTCAAGAACAAACCCAAAAAGAGCCGAAGCTTTTGTCTTTGTCTTGTATCTCCGCTCTTGAGTGATATATATATATATATATATATATATATATATATATGTGTGTGTGTTTGTGTGTGTGTGTTTATGTCTGTAGTCATGATCGACACACGGCCCTTGAGACATAATCCTGAGATATACTTGATAAACATGATTAGTCCCAATGTGCATGTTGTCATCAACATCAAAATATGATTAAGGGCATGATTGCACTTTCAATCTCCCCCTTTTTGGTAGTTGATGACAACATACATGCACTTCTCAATATGTAAAAAAACTTTGAATGTCGAAAGGATTTGTTGTGGAGCTCCCACTACACATGTGCATAAATAAAAATAAGCATGAAGAGAGCACCCCCTCAACATGATACCATCACAAACAAATCTCATAAACAAGATAACATGATAACATAAAACCAGAATAGGCTACATAAAGGTTCATCACTCATAGCATAGAACATAAGTTGATAGAAGACATAACATTTGTTCGATACAAGCTAATATCATATCATTACATAGATAAGTGCCTACTCCCCCTTGGCATCAAATACCCAAAAGGGGTCATAACATCATCAAATAGCAGCAGCATCATCATCATCATTATGAGCACCACTGCCACCAGCCTCGTCAAGGAAATCAGCCCACTCAGGACCCGAGGGAAAACCAAAGTCAGAAGGTGGTTCCTCAGGAAGACGTTCATCGTCACTCACATCGTAAACTCCGGAGTCCCTCAGACGAGCCTTCAGAGAATTCTTGGAAGTGACCATGCGAGTGACAACATCGTGATTTTGGGAGCAATGAAAGGTAAACACCTTCATCATGGCAGAGTGATCCTTCCCAAGAAAGTGAGCAATGCGCCCAAAGGATGCAGATCCGAAAGGAGTAGAACGAGCAGCAGGAGGAAGAACACTAGCAGCAGTACGACGAGCAGGAGCAGAAGAGTCCTTGGGGACCCAATCATCCGCCATGTGAGGTGGAATGACCCACCGCTCATGCAAGTGAGTGCGGGCAATGGGAAATGGAGCTACACTCTTGATAAATGCCTAAAGAAAGGGAGCATGAGGAAAGGCCCGCTTGTGCTGAAAGCAAGCGAGACGGATCTCATGCCACAGAAAATGAGGGACATTGATCTTCCCCTTTGGATACACATAGAGGCCATGCATGAGATCAATGCAGTAGCTATTGCAAGACCCCTTGTCACCCATCTTGGGATAAATGGTGCGAATGACACACTGATAGATGATGTAGAAAGGTGAGTGCCAAATGGAGACTTGGTTCAGACCCTTTTGTTTCTCCTGATTAGTCATTTCACCCAAGGGTTTGAGAAGATCCGCAGAGACATCAATGCCCTTGGGCCTATGGTGGGGGTCATCCTTATGGACTTTGAAACCGGTGTCAGGAAAACCAAGGGCAGCAACAAATTGAGAATAAGATGTCGTGAGCACGGTGTCGGAGGTCATCCAAGTGACAGTGTTAATTGGACCACAGTAACATGTGGCATAGAATTGATGAATGGCAGCTTGGTTAAAATCATGCTGAAATGCAAATGGAGCAGCAAGATTAGATGACTCGATGAGCTCAATAGCCCCTGGATATTTCACCGGATGAGCACGAATATGCTCTAAGTCAATGCATACATGCAGAGATAGACCCTTGGGAATGATGATGGTGGTAAAAATGTCTGCCTAGACATTAGTGCGAAAACAAGCGTCTTGGGAGTTGCTAACAACAGAGAATTGGTCAATATCACGACGAAGCTTAAGATAGGAAGCTATGGGAACCTCATTGAACCTTTTAATGTTGCGGCCGACAGGAAGTGGAGGTTCAAGAGAGATGCGACGGGCATCACCTTGAGGTTGCAAGATAGGAGGAGGAGGCTTGAAGGTGGGCCGACGTGTTCCTGGCTTGGGAGCAGTGGTGCGAACAGCAACATACTCGTGCTGCTCCAAATCTTCCAGCTCATCCTCATAGTCGGGTTCCTCCGAAGAGGAGTCGCTGGGCGAGCTGTGAGGGTGGGCGGCATGCTTCCGAGGACGGTCCCGCTCTTGTGAATCATCGAAGCCACCACGACGAGACTGACGAGATGGCCCACCAGTGACCTGCTTGCATGCGGAGCGCTTGGTCCTTGGCATTTCGACCTAGAGGAGGAAGAAGACCCAAATCACCTATCCACCTTCATAGATCGAAGAGAGGTTCGATTGATGAGAGGAGAATAAGAGGAGGTGCTACCTCGGGGGGCGAACGAGATGGGGATGGGAACCATGGGGCGGCACCGGAGGCCCTACGGCGACCGGGACGACCCAGCCCGCGCTGAGACAGCATGGAGCATGGCCGGCGCGCGACTGCAGCAAGGAGTGAGCGGCGGCAGCGGAGAAGAGATGAGGAACGGGCGATTTTCAGTTTAGGAACTGCTCTACATGCACTCCGCTATATATATGCGGGCCAGGAATTGACCAGACGGCCGGTGCGGAACGGACGTTTGGGGCCTGAGAAGACCACCAGATATGCCAAGTAGCGGACGACCGGCAAAACTGGACGTCCGAGGCGATGGGACAGGGCTGAAATTAACGGAAGTCCGGTCTCACCAGACGTCCGGTATGAGGAAAACAAAAAGGATTTTATGGACGTCAGGTACATACCGGACGACCGGAAGCACATAGGAAATTTTTTAGAGGAATAAGGTGCAATTATTGGTGCTAATAAGATGATGATTTGCAGTACGTAGTACAATGATAGGGAGATGATTATTTCAGTACGTAGTAAGATGCAAAGACACAATATGAAGCAGTAAGTATCCTATGGCAACAAAAAATAACACACATCGCTCAGACAATGTTCTAACGGCAACAGCGGTGGCTGATGCCACCATGTGTGAGTATATGTGACATGGCAACGCAAAGATTTGAACTTTGGGTGCATAATCACCACTCCATCATTGAAAGCACCATAGTTAGAATAACATGATAGCTTTGAGAGTTTTTGTTCTTTTTATGCATTACATAGGGTGAGAGTACTCATGAGTTGAGGGTCTCCCCCTAAATATATGCCTACATCAAGACAAAATGATGAAAATGCGTGCATGGGTACTAGATTTCACATAATGTTGTCAAGCTCCAAGATACCAAGTTCACGCCTAAGCTGACAGAACCTTGCTTCATCCAATGGTTTGGTGAAAATGTATGCAAGTTGCATATCCGTACCCACATGAGCAATATCAATGCACCCTTCTCCACATGATCTCGCAAGAAATAATACCTAATATCAATATGCTTGGTGCGAGTATGATCTTTGGGATTCTTAGCAATATTGATGGCACTTTCATTATCACATAGAAGAGGCACATGTCTATAGGTGATACCGTAATCCTTCAAAGTTTGCCTCATCCATAGTAATTGAGTTGCACAACTGGCTGTTGCAATTTATTCAGCTTCGGCAGTGGAAAGAGCACCACAATTTTGTTTCTTCGAGGACCAACTTATCAGGGAGCGTCCAAGAAATTGACATGCACCAGAGGTGGACTTACGATCCACTTTGTCTCTAGCCCAATCCGCATCCGTGTACCCAATATGATCAAACATAGCATCCTTGGGGTACCATAGTCCCAACTTTGGGGTGTGAACATGGTATCTAAGAATATGCTTAACCGCCTTATGATGACTTCCCCTAGGGGAAGCTTGAAATCTAGCACACATGCATACACTAAACATCATGTCTGGTCTAGATGCACAAAGATAGAGCAATGAACCAATCATAGAGCGGTAAATAGAAGGGTCGAAAAAGGGATACCATTTGTTTCTTCAGTGAGTACAATTTTGGTTGGCATGGATGTCTTACATGGACTAGCATCAGACATACCAAACTTCTCTAGAATATCCTTGAGGTAATTTGCTTGAGACAAGAAAATTCCTTCTTGAAATTGTTGAATTTGGAATCCGAGAAAGAATTTCAAGTCCGCATTGAGTGACATTTCAAAATTCTTGGTCATGGAGGCCAGAAACTTCTTGCATAAATGAATGTTAGGAGAACCAAAAATGATATCATCTACATAGATTTGGCATAAGATCAAATCACCCTAGTCCCTCTTAGTAAAAAAGAGTGGGATCGATCACCCATCTCACAAAACCATCATCGAGTAGAAACTTCTTAAGATGATCATACCAAGAACGAGGTGCTTGTTTGAGGCCATACAAAGCCTTATGAAGTTTATACACGTAGTCTTTGTGATCGGGATCAACGAACCCATGTGGTTGTGATACATACACTTCTTCTTGTAGAGGACCGTTAAGGAAATCACTCTTCACATCCATTTGACGTAATGTAAAGCCATTGAAAGCAGCATAAGCAAGTAAGATGCGAATGGATTCAAGACGGGCAACGGGGGCAAAGGTCTCACCAAAGTCCAAACCTTCAACTTGTGAGTACCCTTGTGCCACTAACCTTTCCTTGTTATGGATGATTACACCATTCTCATCTTGCTTGTTCTTGAAAATCCATTTTGTTCCAATGACATTGTGCTCCATGGTTGGCCTCTTGACTAATGACCACACTTGGTTGCGTTCAAAACTGTTCAACTCTTCTTGCGTAGCAATGAGCCAATCGTTGTCCATCAATGCCTCTTGTACCTTGAGAGGCTCAACACTAGACACAAACGAGAAGTGAGCACAAAATTTTGTCAATTGTTTACGAGTGACTCTACCTTCGAATATGCCGGTGAGAATTTTGTCAACATCAACATGGCTAGCCACTTGGGGCATGATGGAGGTTAAAGTTTTGCGAGGTTCAACTTCATGTCCATCATCCACATCCTCAACATATGGATCATTGATGTGTGGTGGAAGATCTTCTTCTTCATATTGCATTTGTTGAGGTTCATTATCTATGATAGCACTTTCTTGTTCTTTCCCTTGATGATGATCTTGTTCTTGAAGATTATCATGAAGAGGAACTTGATCACCTTCTTGTACTTGGACTAAGGGCATTGGTTGAGCACTAGGGGCTTGTGGTGGTATGGGTGTTGAAGTGGTTTGATGATGGGTTAAGCTTCCATCTTCTTCTTCATCATCATGAGGTTCTTGTTCCATTGGAAGAAGTGCACCAACACCCATGGTCAAAATATCTTGAGAAGAGTCTTCTTCACCTACATCACTTAGATCAACTTGCTCCCCATGGGAGCCATTAAATTCATCAAACACCACGTCACAAGTTTCTACAACACATCCATTGGATTTGTTGTAGACTCTATAGGCGTGAGAGTTTGATCCATAGCCAACAAATATGCCCTCAATGGTTTTGTATTAAAATTTTCCTAACCGTTCTCTTTTGTTGAGGATGAAACATTTGCACCCAAATACACGAAAGTACTTGACATTTGGCTTTTCCTAGTTAGGAGCTCATATGGAGTCTTCTCCAATATGGTGCAGAGAAAGAGCCGGTTTGATGCATGGCATGCGGTGTTGACAGCCTCGGCCCAAAAACTATGTGGCGACTTATATTCATCCAAAATGGACCTTGCCATCTCCACAAGTGTGCGGTTCTTCCTTTCGGCTACACCATTTTGTTGAGGAGTGTATGGAGCTGAATATTGATGCTCAATCCCCTCATCACTAAGAAATTCTTCCAAGGTGTAGTTCTTGAACTCATAGCCATTATCACTTCTTATTGCCAAGATTTCTTTGTCAAACTTGCGTTGTGCTTGCTTGGCAAAATAAATGAAGGTGATCTTCGTCTCGTCCTTGGACTTGAGGAAAAACACCCATGTATATCTTGAGTAATCATCAACAATGACAAGTCCATACTTTTTCCCACCAAGACTATCCCATGAAGGTGGCCCAAAAAGATCCACATGAAGGAGCTCCAAAGGCCTTGAAGTAGACACGATATTCTTGGGTGGGCCCATTGATTGGTGTTGCTTCCCGGCTATGCATGCACTACACACACGATCTTTCTCAAAAGAGACATTGGTTAGTACAAGGATGTGATTACCCTTTAAGAGATCTTGAATATTTCTCATGCCGACATGGGCTAGCCGGCGATGCTATAGCCACCCCTTGTCGGCCTTGGCCATTTGACAAGTTGCATGTAATGTGCTCTCTTTCGAGAAATCAACCGTGTAAAGGTTGCCATCCAACTCTCCAACAAAGGCCACTTCAAGAGTATCTCTCTTAAAGACTTTCACATCCGTTAGTCCAAAGAGTATATCATAACCAACAGAAGCCAATTGGCAAACAGAAAGCAAATGATATTTAAGGGATTGAAGAAGCATGAGATTTGCTAGAGACATGTCATTTGTGATAGCCACCTTGTCCAACCCGAGTACCTTTCCTTTTGATCCTCCACCAAACATAATGCTCATAAATGGTGGAATAGCTTCCATGAAATCATAGAGCGATCTACTTTCTTCGGTCATATGATTGGTACATCCACTATCAATCACCCATTTTACTCCACCGGAGAAGGCGACCTACACACAATTATGACTTGGTCAGAGGCACCCATTTTACCATGGGACCTCTCAAGTTAGTTATAAGGGTCTTAGGGACCCAAATAGCATAGAATCGGAATGCATTTCGAGGACCAACAAATTTTGCATAAATTCTCCATCCTTACTCTTACAAAGTACATAGGATGGAGGCATGAACTCTTTTTGGCTTGTCGAGAGTGGGCATGCCCCTTGTGGCCTTCCCACTAACAACCTGCTACCTCTTGAGCACTGCGTTGGTTTTCCCTTGAAGAGGAAAGGGTGATGCAGCAAAGTAGCGTAAGTATTTCCCTCAGTTTTTGAGAAGCAATGTATAAATCCAGTAGGAGGCCACACACGAGTCCCTCGCACCTACACAAACAAATAAGATCCTCGCAACCAATGCAATAAAGGGGTTGTCAATCCCTTCACTGTCACTTACGAAAGTGAGATCTGATAGATATGATAAGATAATATTTTTGGTATTTTTATAATAAAGATGCAAAGTAAAATAAAAGGCAATAAAAATAGCAAAGTGTTGGAAGATTAATATGATGGAAAGTAGACCCGGGGGCCATAGGTTTCACTAGTGGCTTCTCTCAAGAGCATAAGTATTATGGTGGGTGAAAAAATTACTGTTGAGCAATTGATAGAATTGAGCATAGTTATGAGAATATCTAGGTATGATCATGTATATAGGCATCACGTCAGTGACAAATAGACCGACTCCTGCCTGCATCTACTACGATTACTCCACACATCGACCGCTATCCAGCATGCATCTAGAGTATTAAGTTCAAAAGAACAGAGTAACGCTTTAAGCAAGATGACATGATGTAGAGGGATAAATTCATGCAATATGATATAAACCCCATCTTGTTATCCTCGATGGCAACAATACAATACGCGCCTTGCTGCCCCTGCTGTCACTGGGAAAGGACACCGCAAGATTGAACCCAAAGCTAAGCACTTCTCCCATTGCAAGAAAGATCAATCTAGTAGGCCAAACCAAACTGATAATTCGAAGAGACTTGCAAAGATAACCAATCATACATAAAAGAATTCAGAGAAGATTCAAATATTGTTCATAGATAAACTTGATCATAAACCCACAATTCATCGGTCTCAAAAAACACACCGCAAAAGAAGATTACATCGAATAGATCTCCACGAGAATCGTGGAGAACTTTGTATTGAGATCCAAAGAGAGAGAAGAAGCCATCTAGCTAATAACTATGGACCCGAAGGTCTGAGGTAAACTACTCACACATCATCGGAGAGGCTATGGTGTTGATGTAGAAGCCCTCCCTGATCAATGCCCCCTCCAGCAGGACGCCGGAAAAGGCCCTAAGATGGGATCTCACGGGTACAGAAGGTTGAGGCGGTGGAATTAGGTTTTCGTGGATGCTTCTGTTGGTTTGGGGGTACGTAGGTATATATAGGAGGAAGAAGGGCGTCGGTGGAGCCACATGGGCCCCACGAGGGTGGAGGGCGCGCCGAAGGGGGTAGGCGCGCCCCCATACCTCATGCCCTCCTGGTTGCTTTCTTGACGTAGGGTCCAAGTCCTCTGGATCACGTTTGTTCCGAAAATCACGTTCCCGAAGGTTTCATTCCATTTGGACTCCGTTTGATATTCTTTTTCTGCGAAACTCTGAAATAGGCAAAAAAAACAGCATTTTGGGCTGGGCCTCCGGTTAATAGGTTAGTCCCAAAAATAATATAAAAGTGTATAACAAAGCCCATTAATCATCCAAAACAGAATATAATATAGCATGAAGCAATAAAAAATTATAGATACGTTGGTGACGTATCAAGCATCCCCAAGCTTAATTCCTGCTCGTCCTCGAGTAGGTAAATGATAAAAACAGAATTTTTGATGGGGAATGCTACTTGGCATAATTTTTAATGTAACCCTCTTAATTGTGGTATGAATATTCAGATCCGAAAGATTCAAGATAAAAGTTTAATATTGACATAAAAGTAATAATACTTCAAGCATACTAACTAAGCAATTATGTCTTCTCAAAATAACATGGCCAAAGAAAGTTCATCCCTACAAAATCATATAGTTTAGTCATGCTCCATTTTCGTCACACAAGAATGCTCTCATCATGCACAACCCCGATGACAAGCCAAGCAATTGTTTCATACTTTAGTAATCTCAAACTTTTTCAACCTTCACGCAATACATGAGCGTGAGCCATGGATATAGCACTATGGGTGGAATAGAATATAATGAATGGGGTTATGTGGACAAGACAAAAAAGGAGAAAGTCTCACATCAACGCGGCTAATCAATGAGCTATGGAGATGCCCATCGATTGATGTTAATGCAAGGAGTAGGGATTGCCATCCAACGGATGCACTAGAGCTATAAATGCATGAAAGCTCAGCAAAAGAAACTAAGTGGGTGTGCATCCAACTTGCTTGCTCACGAAGACCTAGGGCATTTGAGGAAGCCCATTGTTGAATATACAAGCCAAGCTCTATAATGAAAAATTCCCACTAGTATATGAAAGTGACAAAACAAGAGACTCTCTATCATAAAGACCATGGTGCCACTTTGAAGCACAATTGTGGAAAAAAGAACAGTAGCATTGTCCCTTTTTATTTATATATATATTTTGGGCCTTCTTATTTTTTGTCCTTTCTCTTTTTTTTATTGGGACAATTCTCTATGAATGATGCTCATCACACTTCTATTAATTTAAAACTCAATGATTACAACTCGATACTAGAACAAAGTATGACTCTATATGAATGCCTCCGGCGGTATACCGGGATAGCAATGAATCAAGAGTGACATGTATGAAAAATTATGAACGGTGGCTTTGCCACAAATACGATGTCAACTACATGATCATGCAAAGCAATATGACAATGATGAACGTGTCATGATAAACGGAACGGTGGAAAGTTGCATGACAATATATCTCGGAATGGCTATGGAAATGCCATAATAGGTAGGTATGGTGGCTGTTTTGAGGAAGATATAAGGAGGTTTATGTGTGACAGAGCGTATCATATCACGGGGTTTGGATGCACCAGCGAAGTTTGCACCAACTCTCAATGTGAGAAAGGGCAATGCACGGTACCGAAGAGGCTAGCAATGATGGAAGGGTAAGAGTGCGTATAATCCATGGACTCAACATTAGTCATAAAGAACTCACATACTTATTGAAAAAATCTACAAGTCATCAAAAACCAAGCACTACGCGCATGCTCCTAGGGGGATAGATTGGTAGGAAAAGACCATCGCTCGTCCCCGACCACCACTCATAAGGAGGACAATCAAAGAACACCTCATGTTTCAAATTTGTTACATAACGTTTACCATACGTGCATGCTGCGGGACTTGCAAACTTCAACACAAGTATTTCTCAATTTCACAGCTACTCAACTAGCACAACTTTAATATCACTACCTCCATATCTCAAAACAATCATCAAGCATCAAACTTCTCTTAGCATTTAGCACACTCATAAGAAAGTTTTTACTAGTCTTGAATACCTAACATATTAGGATTAATTTTCCTACTTAAGCAAATTACCATGTTGTTTAAGATTCTCAAAATAATATAAGTGAAGCATGAGAGAATAATAGTTTCTATAAAACAAAACCACCGCCGTGCTCTAAAAGATATAAGTGAAGCACTAGAGCAAAAACTATATGGCTCAAAAGATATAAGTGAAACGCATAGAGTATTCTAATAAATTCCGAATCATGTGTGTCTCTCTCAAAAGGTGTGTACAGCAAAGATGATTGTGGTAAATTAAAAAGCAAAGACTTAAATCATACAAGACGCTCCAAGAAAAACACATATCATGTGGTGAATAAAAATATAGCTCCAAGTAAAGTTTCCGATGGAAGTAGACGAAAGAGGGGATGCCTTCCGGGGGATCCCCAAGCTTTGGCTTTTTGGTGTCCTTAGATTATCTTGGGGTGCCATGGGAATCCCCAAGCTTAGGCTCTTGCCACTCCTTGTTCCATAATCCATCAAATCTTTTACCCAAAACTTGAAAACTTCACAACACAAAACTTAGCAGAAAATCTTGTGAGCTCCGTTAGCGAAAGAAAACAAAACACCACTTCAAGGTACTGTAATGAACTTATTCTTTATTTATATTGGTGTTAAACCTTCTGTATTCCAACTTCTCTATGGTTTATAAACTATTTTACTAGCCATAGATTCATCAAAATAAGGAAACAACACACGAAAAACAGAATCTGTCAAAAACAGAACAGTCTGTAGTAATCTGTAACTAACGCAAACTTCTGGAACTCCAAACAATATACCAAAATAGGAAGACCTAGACAATTTGTTTATTGATCTGCTGCAATTGGAATCAATATTTTATCACGTTCTGGTGATTTTTAACAATTGTTTTCGTGAACAGAAAGTTTCTGGAATTTTCAGCAAGGTCAAATAACTATCATCCAAATAAATCCTATAGGTTTAACTTGGCACAAACACTAATTAAAACATAAAAACAAATCTAACCAGAGGCTAGATCAAAGATTTATTCCTAAACAGAAGCAAAAAGCAAAAAAAATAAAAATAAAATTGGGTTGCCACCCAACAAGCGCTATCGCTTAACGTCCCTAGCTAGGCATAAAAGCAAGGATAGATCTAGGTATTGCCATAATAATAGGATAGATCACAAAATCACATTTCATATTCTCTACGTTCAGCAGCAAGTTTTCTTTGAGGCAAGCAAAACTAATCAAAAGGGCTAAATTTAATGGGACAAGAGTCCCCAAAATCAATTTTGGGAGGTATAGGTTCCTCTTTCGGCCCCTCGTATTGCACAACCAATTCATCATTATAAGCATTTTTCTGACAGAACTTTGTGAGCCTATACTTGAGAGAATATCCTAACTCATTATTTTGAATAGAAAAATCATTATTAAGTTCAGAAATTCTGTCAACTAGAACATTGGTAGGAACCCTTTTTCTAAGGTTTTCATTAAAAGCAACATAGTCTAGAGATTGAAACGCATTATTTCTTCTTGATCAAAGAGGATAGCCTCTATGGGAGGACGGCCAGCGTCCATCCTATAATGCGCAAAGATTTCTTTGGCCCCTTTTATTATAAATCTAAACTCATGAGCCAAAAAGATAGTAGCGGCACGCTTAACAGAAGAATGCTCAATATTAGAAAATTCTAGGAAAATCCTTTGTATGCAAGGATGCATGTGCATAAATTGCCTTTCTAGTTCAACTACAAGCATGGCGATAGCGTCCGCAAGACTACTAGTCCTATGAAGAATAGAACTACCCATAGAAGGCAAAGCACCGGCACAAGTAAAGAAATCTTGGATAACTCCTTTTCCAAAAATATTACCACTACCAATTCGGAATTTTTTTGTATGTAAGATAGGGGGTTCTTCAGCAGGGGCATCAGAATTTTCCATGTTATTATTATTGTCCATATCGACAATAATTTCCCCAATTTTAGACATAACGGCAGAAAGTGCAAGGGGCAAAAAGAAAGAGGAAGGCGAACGGAAAAGAGAGGGCGAATAAAACGGCAAGGGTGAAGTGGGGGAGAGGAAAACGAGAGGCAAATGGCAAATAATGTAATGCGGGAGATAAGAGTTTGTGATGGGTACTTGGTATGTTGACTTTTGCGTAGACCCCCCGGCAACGGCGCCAGAAATCCTTCTTGCTACCTCTTGAGCACTGCGTTGGTTTTCCCTTGAAGAGGAAAGGGTGATGCAACAAATAGATAAAGATGCAAAGTAAAATAAAAGGCAATAAAAATAGCTAAGTGTTGGAAGATTAATATGATGGATAATAGACCCAGGGGCCATAGGTTTCACTAGTGGCTTCTCTCAAGAGCATAAGTATTACGGTGGGTGAACAAATTACTGTTGAGCAATTGATAGAATTGAGCATAGTTATGAGAATATCTAGGTATGATCATGTATATAGGCATCACGTCCATGACAAGTAGACCAACTCCTGCCTGCATCTACTACTATTACTCCACACATCGACCGCTATCCAGCATGCATCTAGAGTATTAAGTTCAAAAGAACAGAGTAACGCTTTAAGCAAGATGACATGATGTAGAGGGATAAATTCATGCAATATGATATAAACCCCATCTTGTTATCCTCGATGGCAACAATACAATACGTGCCTTGCTCCCCTGCTGTCACTGGGAAAGGACACCGCAAGATTGAACCCAAAGCTAAGCACTTCTCCCATTGCAAGAAAGATCAATCTAGTAGGCCAAACCAAACTGATAATTCGAAGAGACTTGCAAAGATAACCAATCATACATTAAAGAATTCAGAGAAAATTCAAATATTGTTCATAGATAAACTTGATCATAAACCCACAATTCATCGGTCTCAACAAACACACCGTAAAAGAAGATTACATCGAATAGATCTCCACAAGAATCGTGGAGAACTTTGTATTGAGATCCAAAGAGAGAGAAGAATCCATCTAGCTAATAACTATGGACCCGAAGGTCTGAGGTAAACTACTCACACATTATCGGAGAGGCTATGGTGTTGATGTAGAAGCCCTCCGTGATCAATGCCCCCTCCGGCAGGACGCCGGAAAAGGCCCTAAGATGGGATCTCACAGGACAGAAGGTTGAGGTGGTGGCATTAGGTTTTCGTGGATGCTTCTGTTGGTTTGGGTGTACGTAGGTATATATAAGAGGAAGAAGTACGTCGGTGGAGCAACATGGGCCCCACGAGGGTGGAGGGCGCGCCCAGGGGGGTAGGCGTGCCCCCTACCTCATGCCCTCCTGGTTGCTTTCTTGACGTAGGGTCCAAGTCCTCTGGATCACGTTTATTCCGAAAATCATGTTCCCGAAGGTTTTATTCTGTTTGGATTCCGTTTGATATTCTTTTTCTGAGAAACTCTGAAATAGGCATAAAAACAACAATTTGGGCTGGGCCTCCGGTTAATAGGTTAGTCCCAAAAATAATATAAAAGTGTATAACAAAGCCCATTAATCATCCAAAACAGAATATAATATAGCATGAAGCAATCAAAAATTATAGATATGTTGGAGACGTATCACAACCTTACCTTTGTCCTTGTGCCCTTCTCGTACAAATGTTTCTTTTAGAGGAGTGGTGCACTTTTGAGAAGACGACTCCTTCTTGCTTGCGCTTGGGTCAAACCCGAGCCCCTCTTTGGCAAACACCTCATTGTGTTGGCTCAACACCTCATTAAGGTTCTTTTGTCCTTGAGAAAATGTCATGAGACCTTTCTCGATTTGAGCTTTGAGAAGGCGATTCTCCTCAAAATTAGATGCTAGATCACTACTAGAGTTAGTAGTACAAGCATCAACATTGATAATAGGAGAAGAGTAGGCCTTGGCTAGAGTTTCAAGATAAGTAAGCTTGAGCATGTCAAAACTCTTTGTAAGAAGGGTGAGCTCTTCTTCCTTAGTCTTGAGGGACACGGACAGGAGCTCACAATCCTTAGAGAGAGAAGCATGACACTTCACAAGCTTACTTTTATCATTCATCAACTCTTCACAAGAGTCCTTAGCCTTTTTCAAGGAGGCAAGATCTTTAGCATGAACATCAATGTTTGCACCAATTTTCAAGCATAGTTCATCATTTCGTGCGTCCTCATATTGGACTTTCCACTCAAGGATTTCATATTTTTCCTTTTCCTCGGTGACGAGGGTTTTGAGTTCCTTAATGGTTATGGTGTGCATACTCACCATATCCATAAGCATATGAAACATAGTGAGCTTCTTTCCTTTGACGGAGCACATGAACTTATTAAGTTTAGCAAGCATAGGATCATCTATATTATCATCCTCATAACTATCCTCCGCATCAAGATACTCATCACTAGGAGTAGTAGGAGTGAAAAGAGGAGGGTTTCATCGTGGGGTTACCTTAACTTTGTCAGCAGAGTTTTGGTTCTCTCCATCTTCTACCATGGACTTGGCCATTAGGCACATGTGAGCATTGCCCTTGTAGTCTTTCATGTAGTTGTAGGTGACAACATCACCACACTTGTTTACTAGCCTCAAAGTGTTTTGAGAATCTTGAGCAACTCCGGCAACACCACTAACATTATCCGGATCGTATTCTTCATGAGCAACCATTGCTTTCCCATCTGTCTTCTTGAGCTTGGAGTTCAAAGGATTTGGCAACTTCTTCTTGTGAAAGGTCTTGGGAAACCTTGGTTTATCTTCTCTCTTCTCATAAGGGCACTCGGTGGAGAAGTGGTTGGTTTCTTCACAGCTGTTGCATTTTCTCACTTTCTTCTTCTGGGATCTTCCCTTGTGTTTTCCCGCGCTAAACTTATTGACAAAGAGAGCAATGTCTTCATATGATGGGCTCTCATCTGAGTCAATCTCATCACCATCCTCATCATCATCTTCTTCTTCTTCTCCACTTTTCTCTTCTTCACATACATGCTTGGCCTTCAATGCAAGATTGATCTTTGATGTTGAGGTACCATGCATGGCAAGATGGTTTGTGGCATTTGCCTTTGACTCTTCAAATAGTTGGAAAGTGGATATGATGTCATCTGGAGTCATTTTCTTGAATCCATGGTGTTGTCTTATGTCCCACACCATTTGGTGATGATATGGAGCAAGGGCATGAAGCAACTTATCCACGAGAAATCACTTAGTCAAGTTGAATCCATCTTGAGTCTTGTCACATTCACATGACTCAATGTCGGCGGTTAGAGTCATGAGACGCTCAAGTAGTTTCTTGGGAGATTCACCTTTCTCCATACAAAAGTTTTGCAGACCCTTGGCAATTTCATGTTGAGCAAGACAGAGAGTGGAGGTACCGGTCTTGGTCCTCACAATGCTATCCCATAATTCCTTGGCACTTGTGATATGTATGTATGGTCGCCTTTGCTTGTCAGTCATACCTCTTCTTATGCACATGGTTGCTGTGTCATTGAGATTCTTGTCATATACTTCTCTTGGAGTAAGATTCTTCGGGTCAACGGCTTGGTAGCCATACCCCAAGATCTCCAACATCTCATCATTTCCATATCTAAGATGATCCTGCATAGCAACTCTCCACAAAGCAAAATCGGTAGTTTCATCAAGTAAAGGAGGTTTGCCTTGAGGGTTATACTTAGGTCTCTCTATTTGAGGTCTTGCATAAAGCCAAGGAACACTAGAGTGTTCATTACTAGGAGGTTGTTGGCCAAGTGAAGGAGTAGGCACAGCTGGCCTCGAGGCCGCACCACCAGATAGTGGTGGAAGCATCGTGGTTAGTGTGGCTATCCTCATTGGGACCAAGGCCTCAAGAGAAGCATCATGCTCCTCCTTTTGCTTAGCAAGAGCTCGTTCCAGATCCTCTGAAGTGAAAGACTTGGCTTCCGTGGAAGCCGCGCCCGTATTCTTCAGATCTGCAACAAGGGGAGTCCCATCGGCGTTCATCTCGCTCTAGGGCGGTTAAGCCACAAGAATAGAGCACGAGGCTCTGATACCAATTGAAAGGATCGAGATGGACCTAGAGGGGGGTGAATAGGTACAATTACAAAATTTAATTATTACTTAACAATTTTAGGCAATAATGCGGAATAGGAATGTGAGCCTAACAATTGCAAGTAAGATGTTAAGTGCTAAGCAAGAAAAACAAGTAACACAAGTATGTGAGTAAGCAAGCACAAAATGATATACGTAAGTGCTAAGAGACAAGTAACCACAAGTAGAGAGTTAGGGTTAGGAATAACCGCAACTCCGGGAGACGTGGATGTATGCCGATGTTCACTTCCTTGGAGGGAAGCTACGTCACCGTTAGAGAGGTGGATGTTACCACGAAGGCACACCAATGCCACGAAGGCTCACCCTATTCTCCCTTTGAGACAACACCACGGAGGCGTTTCTCAACCACTAGTGGTAGACCTTGGGGTGGTCTCCAAACCCTCACGAACTTTTTAGGGTTGAATCACAATGGTTGATTCATCTCCGAAAGACTCCTGCCGCCTAGGAGTCTCCAACCTCCAAGAGTAACAAGAACGTTGGGAAATGCTCAAGAACTTGCTCAAATCACGAATTCCTTTGGTGAGAAGAAGGGGAAGGAGTGGATCTATCACTTGATTGGAGAACTTGTCTCAAATGTTCCCACATCCCTTGGGGATCTAGGATTTGGTGTAGGTAATCAAGAGAGGGAGTAAGATGTGTTCTTAGAAAGCTCAAAGTGAATGGTCAACCTTATCCCGTGGGAGGGAGGAGGCTATATATAGTGATAGTGCAAAACTGGTCGTTGAGCCACACAGTGTACTGGAGCTGTCGGACGTCCGGTGGGTACCAGACGTCCAGTGACTCAGATTGGACCGGACGTCCGGCCGGGCCGCCGGTCGGCCGGTCGCTGGAAGGCCTACCAGGCCACAGAAGATGCATGAGGCACACAGCCAGCGGACGTCCGGAAGACGCCGGTCGTCCGGTGGCGTCGGAAAACCGCTAATAAGTATTCTGTTGGGGTTGTACCGGACATCCGGAGAAGAACGATAGTCCGGTGGGACTAGACTTCCGCTAATTTATATTATGTGAAGATGCACCAGCCATCTGGGAAGAGCCGGATGCCCGGTCGGCTGAGGTCGGACGTCCGTAGAATTTCAGACGACCGGTGATAGCTGAACCCACTGGCTTAGAATCACACAAGTTTTTTAGCACAAGGTAGATGAAGAATTAGAGATGATGTGAGAGGATACTTTGTGGGTTTTGAGCAAGTTCTTTCACGAAATCCGGCGATCCCCTCTTAATAGTGCGGGATCCCTATACTCAATAACAAACCGAAAAAGAGCCGAAGCTTTTGTCTTTGTCTTGTATCTCCACTCTTGAGTGATATATATATATATATATACATATATATATATATATATATATACATGTTTATGTCCATAGTCATGATCCACACACGGCCCTTGAGACATAATCCTGAGATATACTTGATAAACATGATTAGTCCAAATATGCATGTTGTCATCAACATCAAAATACGATTAAGGGCATGATTGCACTTTCAATCTCTCCCTTTTTGGTAGTTGATGACAACATACATGCACTTCTCAATATGTAAAAAAACTTTGAATATCGAAAGGATTTGTTGTGGAGGTCCCACTACACATGTGCATAATTAAAAATAAGCATGAATAGAGCTCCCCCTCAATATGATACCATCACAAACAAATCTCATAAACAAGATAACATGATAACATAAAACCAGAATAGGCTACATAAAGGTTCATCACTCATAGCATAGAACATAAGTCGATAAAAGACATAACAATTGTTCGATACAAGCTAATATCATAGCATTACATAGATAAGTGCCTACTCCCCCTTGGCATCAAATACCCAGAAGGGGTCATAACATCATCAAATAGCATCATCATCATCATTATGAGCACCACTGCCACCAGCGTCATCAAGGAAATCAGCCCACTCAGGACCCGAGGGAAATCCAAAGTCAGAAGGTGGTGCGTCTTTTTCTGCGTGGTTTCTCTTCTCTCGTGTGTGCCTCGTCTCCGCCGGCTACCTCTTCGGTCTTGCAGCTGCGTGGGTTCTCTCCTGCAAGATGTGTTCTGCCTCGCCGCAAGATGATAGTGATACATACGTACAACATGAACTCTACACGTCCTTTGGCAATCCTACAATAACACATAGAGAAAGAACAAGATTATTGCACTATCGGAAGTCCTCCCGCGGGCATGTTCATCTGCTCGTCATGCTCTGCTTCTGTGTGAAGATGTCGTCACTGCATCCCCTTGGCGTATGCGCCGCCGCATGGGCGCGCTCTCCGATGTCCTCGACGTTGCCGCCAGGGGCGCGCTCCTTGTCTTCTCTGTGCGTGCTAGAGCACTACATAAAAAGGACACATTCGTGACATATTGGGCCAAACGAATTTTTTTTCTGTCATGCTTATGACACTTCTGTGAAAATAATTGTGACAAAACCCGGTATCATTATAGACGTGGTGGGCTCCTACTTCTATGACAAAAAATCATGACAGAAAATGGGCCTTTCATCCTGGGCGGGCCGAAGACGCAGCTGCATGACATTCTTTGGGCCGTCCATGACAGAAAAAATCATGGTAGAAGCGAGGGCGAGGAAAATATCGGGGAGTTCCCGGTTACGGTGGGTGGTCGGGGGCCGAGCGATTGATACGTCTCCAACGTATCTATAATTTTTGAATGTTCCATGCTATATTATATTCTGTTTTGGACATTAATGGGCTTTATTATACACTTTTATATTATTTTTGGGTATAACCTATTAACCGGAGGCCCAGCCCAGAATTGCTGTTTTTTGCCTATTTCAGAGTTTCGCAGAAAAATAATATCAAACGGAGTCCAAACAGAATGAAACATCCGGGAACGTGATTTTTGGAACGAACGTGATCCAGAGGACTTGGACCCAACGTCAAGAAAGCTACCAGGAAGGCACGAGGTAGGGGGCGCACCTACCCCCCTCGGCGCGCCCTCCACCCTCGTGGGGCCCATGTTGCTCCACCGACGTACTTCTTCCTCTTATCTATACCTACGTACCCCCAAACTACCAGATACGGAGCCAAAAACCTAATTCCACCGCTGCAACCTTCTGTACCCGTGAGATCCCATCTTGGGGCCTTTTCCGGAGCTCCGCCAGAGGGGGCATCGACCATGGAGGGCTTCTACATCAACACCATAGCCTCTCCGATGATGTGTGAGTAGTTTACCTCAGACCTTCGGGTCCCTAGTTATTAGTTAGATGGCTTCTTCTCTCTCTTTGGATCTCAATACAAAGTTCTCCACGATTCTCGTGGAGATCTATTCGATGTAATCTTCTTTTGTGGTGTGTTTGTTGAGACCGATGAATTGTGGGTTTATGATCAAGTTTATCTATGAACAATATTTGAATCTTCTCTGAATTCTTTTATGTATGATTGGTTATCTTTGCAAGTCTCTTCGAATTATCAGTTTGGTTTGGCCTACTAGATTGATCTTTCTTGCAATGGGAGAAGTGCTTAGCTTTGGGTTCAATCTTGTGGTGTCCTTTCCCAGTGACAGTATGGGCAGCAAGGCACGTATTGTATTGTTGCCATCGAGGATAACAAGATGGGGTTTATATCATATTGCATGATTTTATCCCTCTACATCATGTCATCTTACTTAAAGCGTTACTTTGTTCTTTTGAACTTAATACTCTAGATGCATGCTGGATAGCGGTCGATGTGTGGAGTAATACTAGTAGATGCAGGCAGGAGTCGGTCTACTTGTCGCGGACGTGATGCCTGTATACATGATCATACCTAGATATTCTCATAACTATGCTCAATTCTGTCAATTGCTCAACAGTAATTTGTTTACCCACTGTAATACTTATGCTCTCGAGAGAAGCCACTAGTGAAACCTATGGCCCCCGGGTCTATTTTCGATCATATTAATCTCCCAACAACAAGCTATTTCTAGCGCCGTTTATTTTGCTTTCTTTACCTTGCATCTTTATCATAAAGATAGCAAAAATATTATCTTATCATATCTATCAGATCTCACTTTCGTAAGTGACCGTGAAGGGATTGACAACCCCTTTATTGCGTTGGTTGCGAGGATTTTATTTGTTTGTGTAGGTGCGAGGGACTCGTGTATGGCCTCCTACTGGATTGATACCTTGGTTCTCAAAAACTGAGGGAAATACTTACGCTGCTTTAGTGCATCACCCTTTCCTCTTCAAGGAAAAACCAATGCAATGCTCAAGAGGTAGCAAGAAGGATCTCTGGCGCCGTTGCCAGGGAGTCTACGCAAAAGTCAACATACCAAGTACCCATCACAAACCCTTATCTCCCGCATTACATTATTTGCCATTTGCCTCTCGTTTTCGTCTCCCCCACTTCACCCTTGCCGTTTTATTCGCCCTCTCTTTCCGCTCGCCTTCCTCTTTCTTTTTGCCCATTGCACTTTCTGCCGTTATGTCTGAAATCGGGGAAATTATTGTCGATATGGACAATAATCATATCATGGAAAATTCTGATGCTCCTGCTGAAGAACCCCCTATCTTACATACAAAAAATTCCGAATTGGTAGTGGTAATATTTTTGGAAAAGGAGTTATTCAAGATTTCTTTACTTGTGTCGGTGCTTTGCCTTCTATGGGTAGTTCTATTCTTCATAGAACTAGTAGTCTTGCGGATGCTATCGCCATGCTTGTATTTGAACTTGAAAGACAATTTATGCACATGCATCCTTGCATACAAAGTATTTTCCTAGAATTTTCTAATATTGAGCATTCTTCTGTTAAGCGTGCCGCTACTATCTTTTTGGCTCATGAGTTTAGATTTATAATAAAAGAGGCCAAAGAAATCTTAGCGCATTATAGGGTGGACGCTGGCCGTCCTCCCATAGAGGCTATCCTCTTTGATCATGAAGAAATAATGTGTTTTCAATCTCTAGACTATGTTGCTTTCAATGAATATTTTAGAAAAAGGGTTCCTACCAATGTTCTAGTTGATAGAATTTCTAAACTTAATAATGATTTGGCTATTCGAAATAATGAGCTAGGATATTCTCTCGAGTATAGGCTCACAAAGTTCTGTCAAAAGAATGCTTATAATGATGAATTGGTTGTGCAATACGAAGGGCCGAAGGAGGAACCTATACCTCCTAAAGTTGATCTTGGGGACTTTTGACCCATTAAATTTAGCCCTTTTGATTACTTTTGCTTGCCTCAAAGAAAACTTGCTGCTGAACGTAGAGAATATCAAATGAGTTTTAATGATCTATCCTATTATTATGGCGACACCTAGATCTATCCTTGCTATCATGCCTAGCTAGGGGCGTTAAACGATAGCGCTTGTTGGGAAGCAACCCAATTTTATATTTAGTTTTTTGCTTTTTGCTTCTGTTTAGGAATAAATATTTGATCTAGCCTCTGGTTAGATGTGTTTTTATGTTTTAATTAGTGTTTTTGCCAAGTTTAACCTATAGGATCTTCTTGGATGATAGTTATTTGATCTTGCTGAAAATGCCAGAAACTTTCTGTTCACAAAAATAATTGTTAAAAATCACCAGAACGCGATAAAATATTGACTCCAATTGCTGCTGATCAATAAACAAATTCTATAGGTCATCCTATTTTGGATGAATTTTTGGAGTTCCAGATGTTTTCTTTAGTTACAGATTACTACAGACTGTTCTGTTTTTGACAGATTCTGTTTTTCGTGTGTTGTTTGCTTATTTTAATGAATCTATGGCTAGTAAAATAGTTTATAAACCATAGAGAAGTTGGAATACAGTAGGTTTAACACCAATATAAATAAAGAATGAGTTCATTACAGTACCTTGAAGTGGTGTTTTGTTTTGTTTCGCTAACGGAGCTCACGAGATTTTCTGTTAAGTTTTGTGTTGTGAAGTTTTCAAGTTTTGGGTAAAAGATTTGATGGACTATGGAACAAGGAGTGGCAGGAGCCTAAGCTTGGGGATGCCCATGGCATCCCAAGATAATCTAAGGACACCTAAAATCCAAAGCTTGGGATGCCCCGGGAGGCATCCCCTCTTTCGTCTACTTCCATCGGTAACTTTACTTGGAGCTATATTTTTATTCACCACATGATATGTGTTTTGCTTGGAGCGTCTTGTATTATTTGAGTCTTTATTTGTTAGTTTGCCACAATCATACTTTCTGTACACACCTTTTAAGAGAGACACAAATGATTCGGAGTTTGTTAGAATACTCTATGTGCTTCACTTATATCTTTTGAGTTATATAGTTTTTGCTCTAGTGCTTCACTTATATCTTTTAGAGCACGGTGGTGGATTTGGTTTATAGAAACTATTGTTCTCTCATGCTTCACTTAGATTATTTTTTGAGTCCTACAAAACAGCGTGGTAATTTGCTTTAATTATGATAGGCATTCAAGATTAGTAAAAAAAATCTTATGAGCTTGTTGAATACTATGAGAAGTTTGATACTAGATAATTGTTTTGAGATATGAAGATGGTGATATTAGAGTCATGCTAGTTGAGTAGTTTTTAATTTGAGAAATACTTGTGTTAAAGTTTGTGATTCCCGTAGCATGCACGTATGGTGAACCGTTATGTGATGAAGTCGGAGCATGATTTATTTATTGATTGTCTTCCTTATGAGTGGCGGTCGGAGACGAGCGATGGTCTTTTCCTACCAATCTATCCCCCTAGGAGCATGCGCGTAATACTTTGCTTTGATAACTTGTAGATTTTTGCTATAAGTATATGAGTTCTTTATGACTAATGTTGAGTCCATGGATTATACGCACTTTCTTCCTTCCACCATTGCTAGCCTCTCTAATACCGCGCACTTTTCGCCGGTATCATACACCCACCATATAACTTCCTCAAAACAGCCACCATACCTACCTATCATGGCATTTCCATAGCCATTCCGAGATATATTGCCATGCAACTTACCACCATTCCGTTTATTATGACACGCTCCATCATTGTCATATTGCTTTTCATGATCATGTAGTTGACATTGCATTTGTGGCAAAGCCACCGTTCATAATTCTTTCATACATGTCACTCTTGATTCATTGCATATCCCGGTATACCGCCGGAGGCATTCACATAGAGTCATATTTTGTTCTAAGTATTGAGTTGTAATTCTGGAGTTGTAAGTAAATAAAAGTGTGATGATCATCATTTTTTAGAGCATTGTCCCAAGTGAGGAAAGGATGATGGAGACTATGATTCCCCCACAAGTCGGGATGAGACTCCGGACTAAAAAAAGAGAGAAGGCATAAAAAAAGAGAAAAGGCCCTAATAAAAAAATGAGAGAAAAAGAGAGAAGGGACAATGTTACTATCCATTTACCACACTTGTGCTTCGAAGTAGCACCATGATCTTCATGATAGAGAGTCTCCTATACTAGTGGGAAATTTTTCATTATAGAACTTGGCTTGTATATTCCAATGATGGGCTTCCTCAAAATGCCCTAGGTCTTCCTGAGCAAGCGAGTTGGATGCACACCCACTTAGTTCCTTTTGTTGAGCTTTCATATACTTATAGCTCTAGTGCATCCGTTGCATGGCAATCCCTACTCACTCACATTGATATCTATTAATGGGCATCTCCATAGCCCGTTGATACGCCTAGTTGATGTGAGACGATCTTCTCCTTTTTGTCTTCTCCACAACCACCATTCTATTCCACATATAGTGCTATGTCCATGGCTCACGCTCATGTATTGCGTGAAGATTGAAAAAGTTTGAGAACATCAAAAGTATGAAACAATTGCGTGGCTTGTCATCGGGGTTGTGCATGATTTAAATACTTTGTGTGGTGAATATAGAGCATAGCCAGACTATATGATTTTGTAGGGATAACTTTCTTTGGCCATGTTATTTTGAGAAGACATAATTGCTTAGTTAGTATGCTTGAAGTATTATTATTTTTATGTCAATATTAAACTTTTGTCTTTAATCTTTCGGATCTGAATATTCATACCACAATTAAGAGAATTACATTGAAATTATGCCAAGTAGCATTCCACATCAAAAATTCTATTTTTATCATTTACCTACTCGAGGATGAGCAGGAATTAAGCTTGGGGATGCTTTATACGTCTCCAACGTATCTATAATTTTTTATTGTTCCATGCTATATTATATTCTGTTTTGGACATTAATGGGCTTTATTATACACTTTTATATTATTTTTGGGACTAACCTATTAACCGGAGGCCCAGCCCAGAATTGCTGTTTTTTGCCTATTTCGGAGTTTCCCAGAAAAAGAATAGCAAACGGAGTCCAAACGGAATGAAACCTTCGGGAACGTGATTTTTGGAACGAACGTGATCCAGAGGACTTGGACCCTCCGTCAAGAAAGCTACCAGGAAGGCACGAGGTAGGGGGGCGCCCTCCACCCTCGTGGGGCCCACGTTGCTCCACCGACGTACTTCTTCCTCCTATATATACCTATGTACCCCCAAACTACCAGATACGGAGCCAAAAACCTAATTCCACCGCCGCAACCTTTTGTACCCATGAGATCCCATCTTGGGGCCTTTTCCGAAGCTCCGCCGGAGGGGGCATCGACCACGAAGGGCTTCTACATCAACACCATAGCCTCTCCGATGTTGTGTGAGTAGTTTACCTCAGACCTTTGGGTCCATAGTTATTAGCTAGATGGCTTCTTCTCTCTCTTTGGATCTCAATACAAAGTTCTCCACGATTCTCGTGGAGGTCTATTCGATGTAATCTTCTTTTGCGGTGTGTTTGTTGAGACCGATGAATTGTGGGTTTATGATCAAGTTTATCTATGAACAATATTGGAATCTCCTCTGAATTCTTTTATGTATGATTGGTTGTCTTTTCAAGTCTCTTTGAATTATCAGTTTGGTTGGGCCTACTAGATTGATCTTTCTTGCAATGGGAGAAGTGCTTAGGTTTGGGTTCAATCTTGCGGTGTCCTTTCCCAGTGATAGTAGGGGCAGCAAGGCACGTATTGTATTGTTGCCATCGAGGATAACAAGATGGGGTTTATATCATATTGCATGAGTTTATCCCTCTACATCATGTCATCTTACTTAAAGTGTTACTCTGTTCTTTTGAACTTAATACTCTAGATGCATGCTGGATAGCGGTCGATGTGTGGAGTAATAGTAGTAGATGCAGGTAGGAGTCGGTATACTTGTCGCGGACGTGATGCCTATATACATGATCATACCTAGATATTCTCATAACTATGCTCAATTCTAACAATTGCTCAACAGTAATTTTTTTACCCACCGTAATACTTATGCTCTCGAGAGAAGCCACTGGTGAAACCTATGGCCCCCGGGTCTATTTTCGATCATATTAATCTCCCAACAACAAGCTATTTCTGGCGCCGTTTATTTTGCTTTCTTTACCTTGCATCTTTATCATAAAGATACCAAAAATATTATCTTATCATATCTATCAGATCTCACTTTCGTAAGTGACCGTGAAGGGATTGACAACCCCTTTATTGCGTTGGTTGCGAGGATTTTATTTGTTTGTGTAGGTGCGAGGGACTCGTGCATGGCCTCCTACTGGATTGATACCTTGGTTCTCAAAAACTGAGGGAAATACATACGCTGCTTTACTGCATCACCCTTTCCACTTCAAGGGAAAACCAACGTAGTGCTCAAGAGGTAGCAGCGATGTGCGTTTCTCTCGTACACGTACGTGCGTGGGTGCGAGGCGTTGGGCTCTAACTGAACCCGAGCGATTGCACTGCAGGCTAAGCGTTACTGAACCCGAGTGATCGATCGATCTTGCTGTTAACTGAACCCGATCAAGCGATTCCTTCGCTACTGCTGCTTACTGAAGCCGATCGATGCTGCCTCTTTATGAATAGTGAGCGTTGTTGGGGGGTTTGGATGAACAGTTCTCGATGGGGGGTTGGATGAACAGGACCCCGTGGTAGTAGAGGCCGTTGCCGCTGGATGAACAGGACCCCGATCGAGCCGGTTGAGGGTGGATGAACAGGACCCCGTGGAGGGCTGGATGAACAAGACCCCATGGAGGGTTGGTTGAACAGTAGCCGGGGAGGGCTGGATGAACAGTAGCCCGTGGAAGGATGGTTGAACAAGACCCCATGGAGAGGGCTGGTTGAACAGTAGCCGGTGGAGAAGCGGTGGAGGCTGGATGAATAGGAGCCCGTGGATGAACAGTTGCAGGTGGAGGCTGGAGGAGGTCGACGGTGGATGAACAGTAGCCCATGGAGGCTGGAGGAGGTCGATGGTGGAGATTAACAGTATCCCGTGGAGTCCCGTTTTGCAGTACGCCACACCCCTCCCGATGAACAGCACCCCCGTTTCGACCGTAACGCTCCAACACAAGTCTGTTTCCTCGGTTTTGCAGTACGCATCACCCCTCTCGATCAACAGGACCCCGTTTCGATCATAGGAGGTCCAAGAGAAGTCCGTTTCCTCTGTTTTGTGGTATGCTAGACCCCTCCCGATGAACAGGATCCCGTTTCAACCGTGGCCGGTCGAACACAAGACCGTTTCCTCCGTTCTGCGGTACGCCAGGCCTCGTTTTGATCGGCTATTCCGTCCAAGCTGGTTGGCTCCCGATGAACACGACGACGCAGTTTCTCCGTTCCGACCTAGCCATGTACACGAGCCCTGGCCATACGTATGCGCGGGTAGGCGTTCGAGACCCCGCCCGTATATACGTGATACGTCCATTTTGCATCATGCTTTTATATTGATATTTATTGTATTATGGGCTGTTATTACACATTATGTCACAATACTTATGCATATTCTCTCTTATTTTACAAGGTTTACATAAGGAGGGACAATGCCGGCAGCTGGAATTCTGGGCTGGAAAAGGAGCAAATATTAGAGACCTATTCTGCACTACTCCAAAAGTCCTGAAACTCCACGAAAGTTATTTTCGGAAATAATAAAAAATACTGAGCGGAAGAAATACGTCAGGGGGGCCTCCACCTGTCCACGAGGGAGGGGGGCGCGCCCTACCCCCTGGGCGCGCCCCCCTGCCTTGTGGGCCCCCTGTTGGCCCTCCGGTGCCCATCTTCTACTATATGAAGTCTTTCGTTCGAAGAAAAATCATAAGAAAGCTTTCGGGACGAGACTCCGCCGCCACAAGGCGGAACCTTAGCGGAACCAATCTAGGGCTCCGGCAGAGCTATTCTGCCAGGGACACTTCCCTCCGGGAGGGGGAAATCATCGCCATCGTCATCACCAACGCTCCTCTCATCGGGAGAGGGCAATCTCCATCAACATCTTCACCAGCAGCATCTCCTCTCAAACCCTAGATTATCTCTTGTATCCAATTCTTGTCTTCAAGTCTGGGATTGGTACCTGTAGGTTGCTAGTAGTGTTGATTACTCCTTGTAGTTGATGCTGGTTGGTTTATTTGGTGGAAGATCATATGTTCAGATCCTATATGCATATTAATACTCCTCTGATTATGAACATGAATATGCTTTGTGAGTAGTTACATTTGTTCCTGAGGACATGGGAGAAGTCTTGCTATTAGTAGTCATGTGAATTTGGTATTCGTTCGATATTTTGATGAGATGTATGTCGTCTATCCTCTAGTGGTGTTATGTCAATGTCGACTACATGACACTTCACCATTATTTGGGCCTAGAGGGAGGCATTGGGACGTAATAAGTAGATGATGGGTTGCTAGAGTGACAGAAGCTTAAACCCTAGTTTATGCGTTGCTTCGTAAGGGGCTGATTTGGATCCATATGTTTCATGCTATGGTTAGGTTTACCTTAATACTTTTGTTGTAGTTGCGGATGCTTGCAATAGAGGTTAATCATAAGTGGGATGTTTGTTCAAGTAAGGGCAGCACCCAAGCACCGGTCCACCCACATATCAAATTATCAAAGTACCGAACGCGAATCATGTGAACGTGATGAAAACTAGCTTGACGATAATTCCCATGTGTCCTCGGGAGCGCTTTTCTCCATATAAGAGTTTGTCCATGCTTGTCCTTTGCTAGAAAAAGGATTGGGGCACCTTGCTGCACTTTATTTACTTTTGTTACTTGTTGCTCGTTACAAATTATCTTATCACAAAACTATCTGTTACCTATAATTTCAGTGCTTGCAGAGAATACCTTGCTGAAAACCGCTTATCATTTCCTGCTGCTCCTCGTTGGGTTCAACACTCGTACTTATCAAAAGGACTACGATAGATCCCCTATACTTGTCGGTCATCAAGACTCTTTTCTGGCGCCGTTGCCGGGGAGTGAAGCGCCTTTGGTAGGTGGAATTTGGTAAGGAAAAATTTATATAGTGTGCTGAAATTTACTGTCACTTGTTACTATGGAAAGTAATCCGCTGAGGGGCTTGTTCGGGGTATCTTCACCCCGACCAGTAGAGCAAAGAGTTGCTCCTCAACCTACTGAACCTACCGAAAATGAAAATGTCTACTTTGAAATTCCTTCGGGTATGTTAGAAAAACTGCTAGCTAATCCTTTTGCAGGAGATGGAAGAATGCACCCTGATGAGCACCTAATCTATGTGGATGAAGTTTGGGGATTATTTAAGCTTGCAGGTATACCCGATTACGTTATTAAGAAGAAGGTCTTCCCTTTATCTTTGAAGTGAGATGCATTGACATGGTATAGGCTATGTGATGATACTGGGTCATGGAACTACAAACGATTGAAATTGGAATTTCATCAAAAGTTTTATCCTATGCATCTTGTTCATCGTGATCGCAATTATATATATAATTTTTGGCCTCGCGAAGGAGAAAGCATCGCTCAAGCTTGGGGGAGGCTTAAATCAATGTTATATTCATGCCCCAATTATGAGCTCCCAAGAGAAATAATTATTCAAAGTTTTTATGCTCGGCTTTCTGATAACAATCGCACCATGCTCGATACTTCTTGTGCTGGCTCTTTTATGATGAAGACTATTGAATTCAAATGGGATTTATTGGAAAGAATTAAACGCAACTCTGAAGATTGGGACCTCGACGAAGGTAAGGAGTCAGGTATGACACCTAAGTATGATTGTGTTAAATCATTTATGGATACCGATGTTTTCCATAAATTTAGCACTAAATATGGACTTGACTCTGAGATAGTAGCCTCTTTCTGTGAATCTTTTGCTGCTCATATAGATCTCCCTAAGGAGAAGTGGTTTAAATATCATCCTCCCATAGAAGTAAAAGTAGCTGCACCTATTAAAGTTGAAGAAAAGACTATCACTTATAATGATCCTATTGTTCCTACTACTTATGTTAAAAAACCACCTTTCCCTGTTAGGATCAAAGATCATGCTAAAGCTTCAACTGTGGTTCGTAAAAGCAATATTAGAACCTATACTCCTCTTGAGCAGGTTAAAGTTGAACCTAATATTGCTATTGTTAAAGATCTCTTGGCTGATAATATTGATGGGCATGTTATTTATTTTTGTGATGAAACTGCTAGAATTGCTAAACCTTGTGCTAAAGATAAACATAGACCTATGGTAGGCATGCCTGTTATTTCTGTTAAAATAGGAGATCATTGTTATCATGGCTTATGTGATATGGGTGCCAGTGCTAGTGCTATACCTCATGACTTATACAAAGAAATTATGCATGATATTGCACCTGCTGAGATAGAAGATATTGATGTTACCATTAAGCTTGCCAATAGAGATACCATATCACCCATTGGAATTGTTAGAGATGTTGAAGTCTTGTGTGGGAAAACTAAATATCCTGCTAATTTTGTTGTTCTTGGTTCCCCACAAGATAGCTATTGTCCCATTATATTTGGTAGACCCTTCTTGAACACAGTTAATTCTAGGATAGACTGCGAAAAGGATGTTGTTACTATTGGTCTAGGTGATATGTCTCATGAGTTTAATTTCTCTAAATTTTGTAGACAACACCGTGAAGTGGAATTGCCTAGTAAGGATGAAATTATTGGTCTTGCTTCTATTGCCGTACCTCCTAGTGATCCTTTAGAACAATATTTGCTAGACCATGAAAATGATATGTTTATGAATGAAAGAAGGGAAATAGATGAAGTATTTTAAACAGGAACCCATCCTGAAACACAATTTGCCTGTTGAAATCCTAGGGGATCCTCCTCCACCCAAGGTGATCCCGTGTTTGAGCTTAAACTGTTACCTGATACTCTTAAATATGCTTATCTTGATGAGAAAAAGATATATCCTGTTATTATCTTGATGAAGAAGAGAGATTACTGAAAACTCTGAAGAAGCACCGTGCTGCTATTGGATATACTCTTGATGATCTTAAGGGCATTAGTCCCACTCTATGTCAACATAAAATATATTTGGAGAAAGGCGCCAAACCAGTTCGTGATCACCAACGACGGCTGAATCCTAAGATGAAAGAAGTGGCAAGAAAGGAAATACTAAAGCTTCTTGAGGCAGGTATTATTTATCCAGTTGCTGATAGTCAGTGGGTAAGTCTTGTCCATTGTGTCCCTAAGAAGGGAGGTATTACTGTCGTCCCTAATGATAAAGATGAATTGATTCCGCAAAGAATTATTACAGGTTATAGGATGGTAATTGATTTCCGCAAATTAAATAAGGCTACTAAAAAGGATCATTACCCCTTACCTTTTATCGATCAAATGCTAGAAATATTATCCAAACATACACATTTTTGCTTCCTAGACGGTTACTCTGGTTTCTCTCAAATACCTGTGTCAGCCGATGATCAATCAAAGACCACTTTTACTTGCCCTTTTGGTACTTTTGCTTATAGACGTATGCCTTTTGGTTTATGTAATGCACCTGCTACCTTTCAAAGATGCATGATGGCTATATTCTCTGACTTTTGTGAAAAGATTTGTGAGGTTTTCATGGATGATTTCTCCGTTTATGGATCCTCTTTTGATGATTGCTTGAGCAACCTTGATCGAGTTTTGTAGAGATGTGAGGAAACTAACCTTGTCTTGAATTGGGAGAAGTGCCACTTTATGGTTAATGAAGGTATTGTCTAGGGGCATAAAGTTTCTGAAAGAGGTATTGAGGTTGATAAAGCCAAGGTTGATGCTATTTAAAACATGCCATGTCCCAAGGACATCAAAGGTATAAGAAGTTTCCTTGGTCACGCCGGTTTCTATAGGAGGTTCATTAAGGACTTCTCAAAAATTTCTCGACCTCTAACTAATTTATTAAAAAAAGATATACCATTTGTCTTTGATGATGATTGTGTAGAAGCATTTGAAATACTTAAGAAAGCATTGATCTCTGCACCTATTGTTCAGCCACCTGATTGGAATTTACCCTTTGAAATTATGTGTGATGCTAGTGATTATGCTGTAGGTGCTGTTCTAGGGCAAAGAGTTGATAAGAAATTAAATGTTATTCAATATGCTAGTAAAACTCTAGACAATGCTCAGAGAAATTATGCTACTACTGAAATAGAATTCCTAGCAGTTGTATTTGCTTGTGATAAGTTTAGACCTTGTATTGTTGATTCTAAAGTAACTATTCACACTGATCATGCTGCTATTAAATACCTGATGGAAAAGAAAGATGCTAAACCTAGACTTATTAGATGGGTTCTCTTGCTACAAGAATTTGATTTGCATATTATTGATAGAAAGGGAGCTGAGAACCCAGTTGCAGAGAACTTGTCTAGGTTAGAAAATGTTCTTTATGACCCATTGCCTATTGATGATAGCTTCCCTGATGAACAATTAAGTGTCATAAATACTTCTCGTACTGTTCCATGGTATGCTGATTATGCTAATTATATTGTTGCTAAATTTATACCACCTAGTTTCACATACCAGCAAAAGAAAAAGTTTTCCATGATTTGAGACATTACTTTTGGGATGACCCACACTTTATAAAGAAGGAGTAGATGGTGTTATTAGATGTTGTGTACCTGAGCATGAACAGGAACAGATCCTACGCAAGTGTCACTCCGAGGCTTATGGAGGACACCACGCTGGAGATAGAGCTGCACTTAAGGTATTGCAATCCGGTTTTTATTGGCCTACTCTCTTCAAGGATGCCCGTAAGTTTGTCTTATCTTGTGATGAATGTCAAAGAATTGGTAACACTAGTAGACGTCAAGAAATGCCTATGAACTATTCACTCGTTATTGAACCATTTTATGTTTGGGGCTTTGATTATATGGGACCTTTTCCTGCCACTAATGGATATACACATATTTTAGTTGCTGTTGATTACGTTACTAAGTGGGTAGAAGCTATTCCAACTAGTAGTGTTGATCATAACACTTCTATTAAGATGCTTAAAGAAGTTATTTTTCTAAGGTTTGGAGTCCCTAGATATTTAATGACTGATGGTGGTTCACATTTTATTCATGGTGCTTTCCGAAAAATGCTTGCTAAATATGATGTTAATCATAGAATTGCATCTCCTTATCACCCGCAGTCTAGTGGTCAAGTAGAATTGAGTAATAGAGAGCTCAAATTAATTTTGCAAAAGACTGTCAATAGATCTAGAAAGAATTGGTCCAAGAAACTTGATGATGCATTATGGGCCTATAGAACTGCATATAAAAATCCTATAGGTATGTCTCCGTATAAAATGGTTTATGGAAAAGCATGTCACTTACCTCTCGAACTAGAACATAAGGCTTATTGGGCTATTAAGGAGCTCAACTACGATTTCAAACTTGCCGGTGAGAAGAGGTTATTTGACATTAGCTCACTTGATGAATGGAGAACCCAAGCCTATGAGAATGCCAAGTTGTTTAAAGAAAAAGTTAAAAGATGGCATGACAAAAGAATACAAAAGCGTGTGTTTAATGTAGGTGATTATGTATTTCTATACAACTCTCGTTTAAGATTTTTTGCAGGAAAACTTCTCTCTAAATGGGAAGGTCCTTACGTTACCGAGGAGGTCTATCGTTCCGGTGCCATAAAAATCAACAACTTCGAAGGCACAAACCCGAAGGTGGTGAACGGTCAAAGAATCAAATATTATATCTCAGGTAATCCCATTAATGTTGAAACCAATGTTGTTGAAACCGTAACCCCGGAGGAGTACATGAGGGACACCTTCCGGAACGTTTCAGACTCCGAAAAGGAATAGTTATGTGGTACGGTAAGTAAACCGACTCCAAAACAGTTCTAATGGCAATTTTTCTCTGTTTTGGAATATTTAGAAAAATAGAAAAATAAGAAGCAGTTCGGGAAGGACACGAGGCCTCCATGAGGGTTGAGGGCGCACCCTACCCCCCTGGGCACGCCCACCTACCTCGTGGGCACCTCGTGTGCTCTCCGGACTCTGTTTTCTTGCACGATACGTATTTTGGTCGGTAAAAATTCATTATATAATCTCCCGAAGGTTTTGACTCATGTATCACGCAATTGTCCTCTGTTCTTATTTCGAGCTGCTTTCTGTCAGGGTCGTCAAGGCCAGGCATCATGTCGTCCCCCTCCTCCAATAATGGTGACAATGATGCTTGGCTAATGAAGATAGAGCTGAAGAGGGAAGAACCCATGGAGATCCACAAGGATGAAGGGATCAAGAAGGCCAAGGAGGATCGAGCTCATGAAGACAATCTTCAACTTGATCACAATCTTCTTACCCCAACTGAGATCGAAGCTTTCAAGATGATTGAGTTAGCTCGTATACAAAACAAGTATCTCACACGTGAAAATATTTTGTTGAAGGAGCATACCGTTGCACTCAAGGGCATTATCCGCAAGTTAGAGGACCTCTTACGCTCGATGTGCGACTATCCATCAACACCTCCACCTTCTTCACCAACAAAGGAGACATAATCACATGGGTATGGGCACTCCCCTTGGCAACTGCCAAGCTTGGGGGAGGTGCCCCGGTATCGTATCACCATCACACTCCTATCTTTACTATTTTTCTTAGTTCGATCCTTTTAGTAATATCTTGATCTAGTAGAATAAAAGTTGTGGTATAATCTAGTTTTGAATTTTGCTTTATGATCCCTTTATGTAATCGAGTTCGTGAGCTATATAATAAAGATTAGTGTTGAGTCAAGGGCTTGATTATTTTTCTATGATCTTGAGTGAATAAAAGAAAAGAGAAAGGAATAAAAAGAAACAAAGAGATCATATTGATCTTATGGAGAGTAATGACTTCACATAGAAAGAGTATGATGATTAAAAGTTGTTGGGAGTTGGCAAACATAGCTTTGGTCATCATTGCAATTAATAGGAAGTAATAAAGAAAGAGAGGTTTCACATATAAATATACTATCTTGGACATCTTTTATGATTGGGAGCACTCATTAAAATATGACATGCTAAAGAGTTGATGTTGGACAAGGAAGACAATGTAATGGGTTATGTTTTCTTATATCTGAGATTAAGTATATTGTCATGGATCATCCAACATGTTGAGCTTTCCTTTCCCCCTCATGCTAGCCAAATTCTTTGCACCAAGTAGAGATACTACTTGTGCTTCCGAATACCCTTAAACCAGTTTTGCCATGAGAGTCCACCATATCTACCTATGGATTGAGTAAGATCCTTCAAGTAAGTTGTCATCGGTGCAAGCAATAAAATTGCTCTCTAAATATGTATGACTGATTGGTGTGGAGGAAATAAGCTTTATACAATCTTGTGATGTGGAAGAAATAAAAGCGACGGACTGCATAATAAAGGTCCATATCACAAGTGGCAATATAAAGTGACGTTCTTTCGCATTAAGATTTTGTGCATCCAACCTTGAAAGCGCATGGCAACCTCTGCTCCCCTCTGCGAAGGGCCTATCTATTATTATTATCTTCTACCGTATGCAAGAGTCATGGTGATCTTCACCTTTCCTTTTACATTTTATCCTTTGGCAAGCAGAGGATGTTGGAAAGATCCTGATATATATATATATATATATGTATATCTAATTGGATGTAAGTTAGCATGAGTTATTATTGCTGACATTACCCTTGAGGTAAAGGGTTGGGAGGCGAAACTATAAGCCCCTATCTTTCTCTGTGTCCGATTAAAACTCCGTAACCACTAGTATTGCGTGAGTGTTAGCAATTATGAAAGACTAAATGATAGTTGAGTATGTGAACTTGCTAGAAAGCTCTCACATAGACTCTTTCTGATGTTAAGATAAATTGCAATTGCTTCAATGACTGAGATTATAGTTTGTCGGTTCTCAATAATGTTTCTGACTCATACTTTGCATTGTGAATATATTATTACTTGAGCATAAGAAATCATATGACAATATCCATATATGTTGCTGTTATGAGAATAATCATGATGCCCTCATGTCCTTATTTTATTTTATCGACACCTCTAAATATGTGGACATATTTATCGTTATCGGCTTTCGCTTGAGGACTAGTGAGGTCTAAGCTTGGGGGAGTTGATACGTCCATTTTGCATCATGCTTTTATATTGATATTTATTGCATTATAGGCTGTTATTACACATTATGTCACAATACTTATGCCTATTCTCTCTTATTATACAAGGTTTACATAAGGAGGGAGAATGTCGGCAGCTGGAATTCTGGGCTGGAAAAGGAGCAAATATTAGAGACCTATTCTGCACTACTCCAAAAGTCCTGAAACTCCACGAAAGTTATTTTTGGAAATAAAAAAATACTGAGCAGAAGAGATACGTCAGGGGGGCCTCCACCTGTCCACGAGGGTGGGGGGCGCGCCCTACCCCCCTGGGCGCGCCCCGCTGCCATGTGGGCCCCCTGTTGGCACTCCGGTGCCCATCTTCTGCTACATGAAGTCTTTCGTCCGAAGAAAAATCATAAGCAAGCTTTCGGGATGAGACTCCGCCGCCACAAGGCGGAACCTTGGCGGAACCAATCTAGGGCTCCGGCAGAGCTGTTCTGCCGGGGACACTTCCCTCCGGGAGGGGGAAATCATCGCCATCGTCATCACCAACGCTCCTCTCATCGGGAGAGGGCAATCTCCATCAACATCTTCACCAGCACCATCTCCTCTCAAACCCTAGTTCATCTCTTGTATCCAATTCTTGTCTTCAAGTCTGGGATTGGTACCTGTAGGTTGCTAGTAGTGTTGATTACTCCTAGTAGTTGATGCTAGTTGGTTTATTTGGTGGAAGATTATATGTTCAGATCCTATATGCATATTAATACTCCTCTGATTATGAACATGAATATGCTTTGTGAGTAGTTACGTTTGTTCCTGAGGACATGGGAGAAGTCTTGCTATTAGTAGTCATGTGAATTTGGTATTCGTTCGATATTTTGATGAGATGTATGTTGTCTATCCTCTAGTGGTGTTATGTGAACGTCGACTACATGACACTTCACCATTATTTCGGCCTAGAGGAAGGCATTGGGAAGTAATAAGTAGATGGTGGGTTGCTAGAGTGACAGAAGCTGAAACCCTAGTTTATGCGTTGCTTCGTAAGGGGTTGATTTGGATCCATATGTTTCATGCTATGGTTAGGTTTACCTTAATACTTTTGTTGTAGTTGCGGATGCTTGCAATAGAGGTTAATCATAAGTGGGAAGCTTGTTCAAGTAAGGGCAGCACCCAAGCACCGGTCCACCCACATATCAAATTATCAAAGTACCGAACGCGAATCATGTGAACGTGATGAAAACTAGCTTGACAATAATTCCCATGTGTCCTCGGGAGCGCTTTGCTCCATATAAGAGTTTGTCCAGGCTTGTCCTTTCCTACGAAAAGGATTGGGCCACCTTGCTGCACTTTATTTACTTTTGTTACTTGTTGCTCGTTACAAATTATCTTATCACAAAACTATCTGTTACCTATAATTTCAGTGCTTGCAGAGAATACCTTGCTGAAAACCGCTTATCATTTCCTTCTGCTCCTCGTTGGGTTCGACACTCTTACGTATCGAAAGGACTATGATAGATCCCCTATACTCGTGGGTCATCAATACGTACGTGACCTTATTTGCTTTCTTGCACCCTGGTTATACGTACGTGTACATGCTATGTGCGCGCCTCTACTACGACACGTGCCCTTCCTTACTCTGCCACGGTTCATCGCTGTAGCCTGCAGATAGACCGATCGACCAGTATGTACATACACGTTCGTGACCAGAATGACAACGCTACATATACTTCGACCAAGTGGATCCCGACTGTCAGGCACTTCCTTGCGTGCGAAGATGTAGCTGGTGGGTCCCAGCAGTCAGGGGGCGAATCAATTATTTTTTGCCCGTAATATAGACGCACTTCCTTGCTACGGCCGTGGACCCAGCTATCAGCCTCTCCATGTACAGTACTTTTTCGATGGAAGTCGTTCCTTGAACACGTTGACCACGCCGCGCTGAGAGCACCAAGGCGGTGGAAGACGGCGAGGCCTAGGAAGGGGACGACGCGAAGCCGAGGAAGACGCAGTAGTGGATGCCCACACGGAGGGGAGTACTTGGGTTGACTGCTTCGGCTGCGGTCTGAGGCTGCCATCGCCGGAGAATAATAGGAGGTGTGGGTGAGTATAGAGGGATGGCCATGGCCAGCGGTGGCAGCACAGCCGGACACGAGAGGCAGGAGCAGGCGGCACCGCCAACGCTGGTTTGGGCGGCTGTAGTAAGAAGACCAGAGGTTGAAGAAGCACTACGGCTGTTGGATGGACATCGTACGGTCACTGGAGCTAGAATCGTTCATATTGACTAAGTTGACAAAGCCCTCGTACCCGTCATCTTAGTAGGCCCACAAGTCAGCCTCCCACTATGGTGGGTCCCAGCTAGCAAGGGGAGTATTCATTTTTTTGTGTGTAATAAGGAGGCACTTCATTGCGTGTGAAGATATAGCTTGTGGGTCCAACCTGTCAGTGGGGGGAACGTTTTTTCACAAAATACAGAGGCTCTTCTGGTGGGTCCCAGCTGTCAGGTGGAGGAATCATTATTTTGCGCGTTATAAGGAGGCATTTCCTTGCGTGCGGCCGTGGACCCAACTGTCAGCCTCTCCACGTACAGTCCACTTCCGATGCATGTCATTCGTTGACCACGCTGACCACGCAGCAGCCGAGAGCACCAGGGCGGTGGACAACGGCGAGGCCTAGGAAGGGAAACGACATGGAGCCAGGGAAGACTCGGCAGTTGTTTCCCACACGGAGGGGAGCATGAGGGTTTACTGGTTTGTCCGCCGTCGCCGGAGAATAACAACAGGTGTGGGTGAGTAGAGGGATGGCTAGGCCAGCAATGGGAGTACGGTGGGGCGGTGAGGCCTGCGCGGCAGCACAGCCGGCCGTGGGAGGAGGGAGCAGGCAGTCCCGTCGACGCTTGTTTGAGCGGCTGGAGCAGGAAGAGCAGAGATTGAAGAAGCACGACGCCGTTGGATGGACATCCAACGGTCACTACTTGTGTGTCAACCTTTTTTTAGGAAAGCCTCAAATCTGTGAAAAACAGCATACATCCCATTTGCCATTATTTCTAATAATTTACAGCCCATTTGCTAATTCTTAAGGGTTTTTTAGCCCATATTATTTTTGTTAGCATTACAGCCCATATTGTGGCCACGGTTAAAAAATTATACAAAATTTTGCATATTTCGGTGCGGTCCCAACTGTTTTTAATCCCGAAATTTCGAGGCACATTCAAACTGATTTTAAAAATGAATGTATATCAATATAAAATCCAACAAATTGTTCACGCATAAAAATCAATGGAATTTAAAATCTCGGAATGATAAAAAAAAGAAATTTGAAACTAATTGCCGGTTTGATGTGTTTTAAAAATGTACATCCCATTTCTCATTACTGATAGGCCATTTTCTTGGCCAGCCGAATGAAGCTCTCCTCATCTTGAAAGATTTGCAGCCCAACAGGCCTGAACAAAGCGACTTACTTGACAAAGCACAAAAAACTGGGCTAGCCATTTTCAGAAGAAAAAAAAACTACTGGGCTGGTCTGTGGTAAACATAAAAGAAAAGGCTGTCTAGACAAGCCAGAGTGCCCCCGCACAGCCCAGTTGACACCCTGCTTCCGTCTAAAAACAAATTAGATAAATGCCACTCCAATTATGGACGAATTCATAAAATGCCACTGCAATTTCCAAACTTTGAAAAATGCCACTGCAATTTTTGCAAACTCTGAAAAACGCCACTGCAATTTTTGCAAACTTTGAAAACGCCACTCATTGCAATTTGAAAATGCCCCACTGGAAAATGGCATGAAATGGCATTTTTCGAAGTTTGGAAATTGCAGTGGCATTTTCTCGGAATCACCAGATTTGGAGTGCATTTATCAAATTAACCCAAAACAAAAATAACTGGGCGAGCTATTGGGTCCCTAGTGTCAGCCGCTCGTTGTGCACTCTCGTTTATTAACTACGTTGATAATGGCATGGGACCCAGATGTCAGAAATCCATTAGGAGGAGCCATTTTTTTATTGGCTTGAAATAAGGAGGCACTTGCTTGCATACTGCCATGACCTTGGTGGGTCCCTGTTGCCATCCTCTCCACGTACAATCATCTCCTGATTGTGTACGCGTCAACCTGGTAGGCCCACAAGTCAGCCTCTAAACCCGTGGCGGACAAATACAACCGATTTAAAAAAATAACAGCCCATTCCATACGTTCAAACGGACAGTTCAACATTCAGAGCAAAGTAACAGGTCTAATCCAGATATAGAGTACTGAACTTCCACGTTGACAACTATCATAGCCAAGTTAACTATCTACTCCCACTAATACTCTAGTAGTGTACAAGTACTAACATACTCTTAGCTAACTAGACGATGTCGGCCGCCATCTACCGTACACGCTAAACGCCGGCACCGGCGTCCTCCGCCTCACCTCGGACTTGCCGGAGGTGCGATAGGGCACATTGCTCGCGCGCGTTGGCCCTTTCCATGCCGGCGTGGTCCACTGAAGCTTCGGCTTCTAAGCGGGAAACCCACTTGACGAGCTAGTAGTCAATTCGGTGTCACGAACGCGTGCGTGCCCGATAGCCTCCAGGGCTATTTGCCGGGCACTGTCCTCCACGTAGTCAGCCCAGTTGCGGGTGCTCTGCTCGTGACTCAGAGCGTCGGTGCGCTACTGCTCCATGTCCCACTAGCGGTGCAAATTGGCGATACGCTGCTCCTCCGCCAGGCGGTCACGCTCCAACAACTCCTCATACTCCGCATTGCCATCTAAGGACCGATAGAATGCCTCCTCCCTCCGTCTGCCTTCCGGTGAAAAACCGAACACTAGTTCCGGCGGTGACCGCCTCTGGCATCGCCTATCGCGGACGAGCGGGGGCATGGCGGACGTGGCGAGAGTGAGGATAAGCGGCGAGTGACGTCGGGCCGGTGGGGGCTTATGAGGATAGGGCGAGTTGGGTGATGGTGCCACCGGAGAAGGCCGGGAAACAGTAATTATAGGCGGAAGGTAGGCGAACCAGCGTGTCGCGGGAAATGCGACGGTCATCGGAATTCAATGCATAAGCAGGCATGGCTTAGCGTGCCAGCTTGCCGTGGAAAACTAGAAAAACTGAAATTATGACTATGCCGTCCCGTCTCATCAGTGGTGCGTCCCGTCCGTGCTGGGTCGCACGTCGGCATGATGGTCAAATGAGTGCACTCGAATCATCCAGATGAGGTACTCCCTCTTTGTCAAAAATCATTCCACCACTCATCATCTACCTTGGTAGGTGAGAATTTTGAATTAAGCCCTGCAAACCGGAAATAAGGTAGTACGTGTGTGATCCGCTATTTATTCGTGTAGGATCGAGTAGGTCGTTTTTTGAATTGAGCCTTGCAACGGAAGGTAGTACGGCGTATCCGTATTATTCGTGTAGGATCGAGTAGGTCGGATGGTGTACGTGTAGGATCGCATTAGGTGATGAACGTTCGCTGGGAGATAAGGCATTTGCTAACGTTTTTGCTGGCAGTTTCTTCAAATTCGCATGGCATTTTCTTCAGAGCAGCTTGTCAGTTTCTTGAGCGGTAGGCATTTTATTCAAAAAACTGCCACTTCGGATCTTGCGTTGCAACTAAAACTGCCAGGAGCGCATTAGTAGGCTAGCTAGTGATCGATCTGTAACTTGTAAACACTGAGCGAACAGAAATAAGGAACTGTTGGTAACTTGTAAACTCTGAGAACACAGAAATAAGGAGAATGTTGTGCATAGTAGTAAGAGCCGATCCGTTCGAAATGTTCACACGAGACTCACAGGCCTGGCATTGTAATATGTTCACATTAGTAGCCCAAATTCAAAACCAACTAGTATGATTCCCATACATAAGATCAACATGTTAATGCATCTCAATGAGTCACAAATCATATACAAATATGTAGCTCCAAAAGCAAATATCTAGAAAAAACATATGTTCTTCCTACTAACCTGGATGCTTCTCTTGGCCAACATTCAGTACAGAGTGAAAGACAAATTTGTTTGTGAAGTCTACAATTCCTCTTACAAACGTAAGTGGTTTCACCAACAGGTGGAACCATGAGAATGAACCACACATGATGGAGGAACATCCACTACAATATGATTTGGTCTTCTCTCGATCACACGACGAGACTATTTTCGGAATACAAACTTTAACTTAGGCAAAATGATGCCCATTGTATAATCAGACCAAAGCAATGAAGCACCTAGTGTGGGCCAATAAATAGTACAGTACTACTTTTCTGCACTCCATGAAATGACTATCCAATCTTTCTGCTTCTATTTTCAAACGGCACTGCATGAAGTGACTATACTATTCTCTTGTGCAGTTCAACCAAAATTGCGGTCACTTTGTTTGTTTGCCAAATAGCAACAGGCAGACATCTATGTCTGCACAAATATCAAGCAGCTAGTGAACATATACCCCACCTTGTATTTTCGGTTTAAACACGTCTTTTCCACTTAGCATTTGTCATGTTTTTCACTGGACAATTTGATATTATCATGTTTTGCCCTGGACAATTTCATACTGAACTGATTTGCTGGTTCAGAGCAGAAATATAGCGCCTATTCTTCATCAGACCAAGGATATCCATCTTCGCAGTGATGGAGAGGTGAAATCGATACAACCAAAATTGAGCATCCAATCATTGAATCATGTCCTGCACCTCCAATATAGGTCCACCCTGCCAACAAATTCACATGCAAACCACTAATATTACTATCTAATGACAGTACAAAAAGAGTAGCAAGATAGTAGCAAACCATGTAACTTCGTAATGAACAGCTCATAGTGCCACCAATTGGATATAAAGGTTCGGAAGAAAACATGCTCCTAATGTTGAACCATTTGGACTTTTTGTGCAGTTCCACTAAAATCGAGCATCCCTGTTTGCATAGATATTGAAGGTGTGATTACTATAAAAGTGGCACTAGTTGAAGCATAGACTCACAAATATAAGCATTCCAATTTCTTAATTGGAAAAGGTAGCAAGACTGTTACTAACCACCTGTTTGAAGGAATAAATAAGGCAACAGCGGCTGATGTCAGGAAGGCATACATAGTTTTTTCTGAAAATTTGAACCATTCCTGACCTTTCTCTTCTTTTAAGCATATTTTGTGCGGTTCAACTAAAATAAAATGCCATCACCGCCTTGACAATTCAGTGACTGTACAAAAGGAAATTACTTAACATTACATTATGATGTCAGGTATGTAGTCGACAGGCATTAGAGACAAACATACATACCTCCGATAACATAATGAACATAATTTTAACAAAGGTGTGACTAGCTTTACCGGGATAATTTGAGTGGACTCTACACCCTTTGTTCCATAATATAAGACGTTTTCGCAATTCAATTTAAAGTACCCAAACCTCTAGTATTTAGAAAAATAGGTAGTATTTTTCTTGAGCACATATCTGGGAAAGGTTGCCACACTTTATATATGTCCATACGCTAATGCAACACCATTTGAATAGTACAAATATACACTAATCCAGTGGCTAGTGCAATAGTAGAGTACTTATTTTATTACACGGTACAATACAATGGTTTTACTGAAGAGATTTCCATAAGCTCTAGCACTAGAAGATTTCTGTAAGAATTAACAATACAAAATGTAAAGGTAACAAGTTTCAGCATTGGTATACTAGTTGTGCAAGAGCACTAAACTAAATACAAAAGTCTGAAGGTAACTAGCATTATTAACTAATGACAGTATAAAAAAATTGCAAACCATGTACCTTCAAGGTAAATGTCATTTTGAACTCGAGGGGACCTAAAAATTGCTATCCCAATCTTGATAATCGATCAAACATAAAAACTTGATCGAACAAATCAAGAGAACAGCCGGAGGAGGAGGTGCCCACTCTTGACCTTTCCTCTAGTCTTCTAATTTTTTGTGCAATTTAACCAAAATAAAATGACATCAGCGCCTTGGAATTTTGGTGACACTATACAAAAAAAATGACTTATCTCATGAAAGTGAGGTATGTAATCTATAAGCATTAACGGTGCAAAAATCTGAAGGTAGTAAAAAGTTTCATCTTTGGTATACTGGCTGTGCAAAAGCATTAGAATGCCTTAGCTGAAAAATCTTTAATACATCCACAATCAACAGCTAACCCTGAAATAATCCAGTGACATTAAATGGCATTGCTTAAATTTATCGGTGGCATTAGACTGAGTGTGGCATTAGTTAAATGTGGCATCACTTTAGCAGTAGCATTGCTTGACTTGACCGCTGGCATTATACTAACAGCAAAAAAGTGGCAATAAGAGCATGGGAGGCCCATTCGGACTGTGGGCGCACTAGTACGATGTACCTCCACGGACGCATAGAGTGGTGAGGGAGGTATGGTTGCCTAGAGCAACAAATATCCAGGCAGCATATGTGGATTACGTCCCATTTTTGTTCTCTTTAGCCACCTTTTTCCTATGTGAGGACAACAAACCGATCGACCTGGTCATTCTCTATTGCATTGTCATGCCTTTCTACCCTTTTTCAACCAAGAGACACGAGACTCGTTCCTTAGCTACTGATTTTCCCCTTTTCAACCTAGATGCGGGTTCGATGCCTAGTCTCTTGGACAGTACATTCTCCCTTCCTTTCCTTATTCTACCCAGACATGGATTAGTCTGCATGAAGTAGGGTTTCCTTTAATAGTGCAGATTAAGATTTTCGTCTGCGTGACCAGCAGAGTAGAGGATAGCAAATTGGGAAGATGGTGGAGTGGAAAAAGATCCACATGCAGCGACGTGGCAGATGGGGTAATAGAACAAGGGTATGGTTTGAAAAGAGGTAGCATACCTGAGGGTCGGCGGGAAGTGGCTTCGCTCATGGTCGTCGTCCTCCGCGCACACTACGGCAGCGAGCTTGGGGACGGAGGCCATCCCGCGCGGGCGCTAGGTCCGAGAGGACGGCCTTGTCGTCAGTGCGTGACCTCGCTCGCCGACGACGAGTGCGTCAACGCTGCACGTCCTTTTCTTCCCCGAGCGGATCTGTGACCACCGGTGAGGAGGGAGAGAGAGGCCGTCTTTTTTAGATCTGGAGAGAGGGTGATAGTGTGAGAAGCAAGTGGGCAGCCCTTAGCAAGAAAGCGCTGAAGCTCCAACCTATATATCTTTTTTATACTACTAGTACTAGAGGTGGAGTAGTGGTAGAGTAGTTTATATTTTCTCTGCATACAGTACCAGTTAGTCGTGCTTCAAAACTGAACGGCACGCCATTAAAAAAATAAAGGTCGATAACTAATGCGGCACCTCGGGCCAACGCGGCCAGATCGCATTTTGCACGAGAAATTACACACCATGTTTCGTTGACATGTGGTCCCGTTCCAACATGTCAGTGAGACGACGGCGAGTCCTTTTGTACAATTTCGAACGGACATGTAGGCCGGGGCGCCTCTTCGTGTACCGTGGCAACCGTCCACCGACTCTTCGCCTTTCCCTCTCGATTTGGAACTGTTGTCGCACGCTCTTCCTCCCTCCTCCATTTGCCTTCACCCTTCCTTCTGCCATTGTTCGATCGTCTTCTCCATGGAGGGAACAGGCCGGAAACGACCCCGTTATTCTTGCCCCGGTCTGAAAGATGACGTGGTGGAGGAACTCATTGATCGGTGCGACGTCATCACCTCGGCTAGCATGGCAAGGTTCGTTCAAGACCATTCTCGACTCAACTAATAACATCATTACAAGGAACCCAAGGGTCCAGGAGTGGTTTCATCTCCCCTATCTTCTTCGCCGTGACCCTGTTGACTGGTGCACGGACGACGGAGGCCTCGCCTTGTGCAAGTTGATGCCGCTTGATAATGATACGTGTGATGTTAAGATGCCATCGCTTGAGGGTAAGGCTTGGGCAGGCGCAAATGGAGATTGGGTTGTTTATATTGGGTACAACTGCGAGTGGGAACTTGTGGATGTGTACACTCATCACCGGGTTCCACTTCCAAAAATCTCAGACTGCCCAGAGGTTGAGCACACTGGTATTCTACGTACGTTCAACTATGATCATGGTGACTGTCGTCTATGGAAGGTAGCAATTTGTCGAGTTCCCGACCGCTCTTGGGATTACACGAACTATGAAGTTGTTGCTATCTTCGACAAGCTTGTTGCCGTCCTTACTTCCACGCCTCGATGGATATTGCTCAAAAATCAATTTCTGTACACGGATGAGTACTGTGATGCAATTCAATACGAGGGTCTTGTGTTTGCTGCCACCACTCGTGGCACTATTTTTGCATGGAATCCTGATGCTTTTGGTATGTTTGTCTTCCACTGTAATTATAATTGTTCATCCACATGCATGCGGGTTAGCTAGTTTCCCTTTACTAATTAACCTTATTGTGTTTCCAAGGTCCTGTGAACATTCCACCACCGATACTTGAAAAAATTTATAACTAAGGGGGAGATGACGATGATGATGATCACGAGCATGAGGACCCATATACTCAGTGGCGCCTGGCAACTTATTCCGATGGATCACCTCTTCTTGTCTGTATACAGGGCACTGCTAATGTTACTAAGGAAGCAGGTGTTGTCTCCCATGGTCACACTCTCTGGACCTATTCCAACATCCATTGTAGGGTATTCGGGATGGATACTACTGTGCTAGCGCCAACACCTTCTCCCTGGTTTAGTATTGATACTCTTGGAGGAAACTCGCTCTTCCTTGGACAAAACTATCCAATGATGGTGAAAGGCGATACAGCTGCTGTTGACACAACGTTACTACCATTTATGAGAAGCAACTATATCTATACCTCGGACATTGCTATGGTTCCCTACCGTGGCTATCACAATATGCATCATGACATCGGCCGCTTCAGCCTGGATGATCAGTCCTGCGTTGGTCTCGAGATTGATAGTAGCTGGCCCTTCCCAGAGAATCACTTCTGGTTCAAAGCAAGCGTTTCCAATGCCGACGAGTGGTTGAGCTGAAGTTCATTTCATTGCTTGTTATTTGTTGTGTGATGAAAACTTTAGTATTTATAATGTATCCTCGTTGTCGTTGTGGGTTGATGACCTGTTGTATGTAACTAGTAATAATGTACGTGCAATGCACATTTATATTAGGTAGGATATTAGTTGCACATTATATTAGGTAACATATATCTATTGCATGTTGGTATTTGGTAAGATATTAAATATTATTTTCGCCGGAATGGTAGGATATTAATTACATGGAAGATTTCATGGGAGCGTTGAGTCAAAACGTGTTTATAACCAATGGCAGTGGTGGGTAATTATGGCGTTAAACGTGTTTGGTGCTCAACATTGGAGCGATTTGAACCGCTAGATAACATGATTTGACGTCCGAGATGGTTTGGATCTGCCCCTTTGTATGTAATGCTAAGGGGCTGTTTGGTTTGCGACTAAGATTGCCAAAGATTGCCACACCTAAGGTTAGGAAAGTTTGACCAACTTAGGTGAGTGTTTGGTTCAAGCCACACCTTGGGCAAGCCACACTAGGGCCCCACAAGACATACACACAAAAAGTGTGGCAAGATTCCCTTACGCTTGCCAACTTGTGGCTCTCATTTTGAAGAACTAACCTTAGGCAAGTTTGGCAACATTGTATGGCAAAGTGTGGCATTGGTAGGCCTAAAACTAAACGGCCCCCAAATGATATGCCTGTGATAAACTTACTAAATTTATTAATGGCTTTCGAGTCGCTTCTCTGAGTGGGTGCTGCGACGAGGCAAAAAAATATTTTCCGAATACATAAGTGTATGTGCATTGCAACAGGTTATCAAATGAGTCCAATCAACAATAATATTACTATTTGTACTAGCTTCACATGCTTCGCGTGTCAGGCGGGTGTTTTTACTGTAGCTGTGAATCCCATCATCCTAGGTCCTCGGATGAGTCCAGTAGAAATTGCATTCTGATGTTTGGGTTCAAACTTTCAAAACCGATGCGCTATCTCTACGTCTACGTATACGTAATACAACAAGTTTTAAACTTGAGACCAGCCACCCACCCTCACAAAGAACACTTTTTAACCTAGCACAGACTCCAGGAAATTTGGCCACAGTGTGAGGTGGGCCATATGTTAATGTGTTCACTGTACGTAACCAGCACCTCGAATCCTCGATATATAGGGTGGCATGGGCCAGAACAAGCATTCACGTCCAGGAGTACGGCACACGCCACCAGCACAACTTCCATCTGACACCATATTTCTTAGAGTCTGTGCTACAGCTATATCTTCAACCTCCTCGTTTCTCAAACTCGGCCGTCGCACCGTGAGTGAGGTGGGGGTTTGCCGATAGTCAGTTTCCTCAACTGCGGTCCCACTTGTAAGGCCAACTCCAACGCACGACCCCAAACGGACCTCCGTTTTGCCTGGATTCTGTCCGTTTGGGTAGGGCAATGGGGTCGTGTCCGGGCCATTTCTCGGATGCGGTGGCCGTGCGCCCATCGCGCAGACGCATCTCGGCCGCATACATTTTTATTTGCAAACACATATCTTTTTTTCATCATTGATTTTTGGTACATGGAAATACATCACCAAATTTTGACTAGAAAAGCAAGACCAAAGAAAACAAGAACCACAAGAATACATTTTAGAAGATATCCAACTTCCATAACTGCTCCTGTAAGTTGGATTAGTGCCTTCTCGATGCATTCATTGTTGATCTGTGGAGGCTCGATCCTGCATGCTTCTTTCTTCTTCGAGTTTAAAGAAGTAGACGTTGCTTCCTCACATCTGGTATCATGTCTAGCATCTATTCTATCAACAAGTGCACTAGTCTCATCTCTAGCCTCTATGCTAGCTAAAAGTGCTAGAACATCTACTAAATTGCTCTCTATCATATTATCGATGTACTCTTCTTTACAATACCAAAACTTGCATCCATTCTACACAATAAAATTTTAAGTTAGCACAACTAGTCTAATCCGAGAGCACAACCGAAGCTAAAGTAGCACATACCCCATCTGTTGAGCACTCGATGAACACCCATCCGGGATGTTCCGGCATTGTAGAAACACGGCGCCAGACCTTCTTTGGGCAGTCGTCGCACGTAATGAGTGGCAACGGTGCACCAATGAGCTTTTGGGCCAGCACCAAGCCCGGCCGACCGCCATTCATGTATCTGCCGGCGGACCACCGACGGTGTAGATCCGAGCGGCTAGAGGAGGAGTCAGTCCCTAGATGCAGCCTTGCCGGGGCCTTCCGGCCTGGTGCCCGGCTAGTCCATGGCGCGACGCGGCCTCCCACAGCCGGGCGAGGTCAAGCCCGACCGGATCTGCTCCAAATCCGGCCGTCGGGTGCGCAAAACACGTAGCCGTGGTTGGGTAGCTCCGGGGCATCGAGGGAAAGGGGGCTGAGCGAGCGCGTGTCCGAGTTGCATGCACTGGAGTTGGCCGAGCGGCGTGGCGGACCAACCGTGTGGGGGTGCGAAGTGGCTTCGCTTGTGTGGGGGACGGAAACCATCCCACGCGGGCGCTAGGTCTAACAAGACGGCCTTGTCGTCAGTGTGTGACCTCTGTGGCAACCGTCCACTCCCCACTAGCCTCTTCGCTGACATGTGGTCCCGTTCCAACATGTCAGTGAGATGACGGCGAGTCCTTTTGTACAATTTCTGAACGGACGTCTATGTAGGCCGGGGCGCCTCTTCATGTACTGTGGCAACCGTCCACCGCCTCTTCGCCTTTCCCTCTTGATTTGGAACTGCTGTCGCACACTCTTCCTCCCTCCTCCATTTGCCTTCACCCTTCCTTCCGCCATTGTTCGATCGTCTTCTCCATGGAGGGAACAGGCCAGAAACGACCCCGTTATTCTTGCCCCGATCTAAAAGATGACGTGATGGAGGAACTCATTGATCGGTGCGACGTCATCACCTTGGCTAGCATGGCAGGTTTGTTCAAGACCATTCTCGACTCAACTAATAACATCATTACAAGGAACCCAAGGGTCCAGGAGCAGTTTCATCTCCCCTATCTTCTTCGTCGTGACCCTGTTGACTGGCGCGCGGATGACGGAGGCCTCGCCTTGTGCAAGTTGATGCCGCTTGATAATGATACATGTGATGTTCAGATGTCATCGCTTGAGGGTAAGGCTTGGGCAGGCGCAAATGGAGATTGGGTTGTTTATATTGGGTACAACTGCGAGTGAGAACTTGTGGATGTGTATACTCGTCATCGGGTTCCACTTCTAAAAATCTCAGACTGCCTAGAGGTTTAGCACACTGGTATTCTACGTACATTCAACTGCGATCATGGTGACTATCATCTACAGAAAGATAGAAATTTGTCGAGTTCCCAACCGCTCTTGGGGTTATAGGAATGCTTGTGTTGTCGCTATCTTCGACAAGCTTGTTGCCGTCCTTCATACTTCGACTGGATGGACATTGCTCAAAAATCAGTTTCTATACACGGATGTGTACTGTGATGCAATTCAATACGAGGGTCTTGTGTTTTCTGCCACCACTCGTGGCACTATTTTTGCATGGAATCCTGGTGCTTTCGGTATGTTTGTCTTCCACCGTAATTATAATTGTTTCATCCACATGCATGTGGGTTAGCTAGTTTCCCTTTACTAATTAACCTTCTTGTGTTTCCAAGGTCCTATGAACATTCCACCATCTATAGTTGAAAAATTTTATAACCAAGGGGGGGATGACAATGATGATGATCACGAGCATGAGGACCCATATACTCAGTGGCGCCTGGCAACTTATTCCGATGGATCACCTCTTCTTGTCTATATACAGGGCACTGCTGATGTTACTAAGGAAGCAGGTGTTGTCTCCCATGGTCGCACTCTCCGGGCTTATTCCAACATCTATTGCAGGGTATTGGGGATGGATACTACTGTGCTAGCACCAACACCTTCTCCCTGGTTTAGTATTGATACTCTTGGAGGAAACTCGCTCTTCCTTGGACAAAACTATCCAATGATGGTGAAAGGCGATCCAGCTGCTGTTGACGCAATGTTACTACCATTTATGAGAAGCAATTGTATCTATACCTCGGGCATTGCTATGCTTCCCAACCGTAGCTATCACAACATGGGTCATGAAATAGGCCGCTTCAGCATGGATGATCAGTCCTGCGTTGGTCTCGAGATTGGCAATAGCTGGCCCTTCCCAGAGAAACTCTTCTGGTTCAAAGCAAGCGTTTCCAACGCCGAGGTTTGGTTGAGCTGAAGTTCATTTCATTGCTTGTTATTTGTCGTGTGATGAAAACTTTAGTATTTACTAGAATGTTTTGTTGGAACTAATCTATAATCCAACATGTATCCTCGTTGTCGTTGTGTGTTGATGACTTGTTGTATGTAATGAATTGTACATTTGCATATGCATGTCATAAACTCAATTTGTGAATAGTTTTCGACTCACTTCTTGGAGTGTTACGGCCGTAGTAGTATAGCCAACAAGCAGTTATATGAAGTTGCCACATCACATAGAGCCAACCAATATTGGAGTATGCTAGTACAATAGTTAGTTCTAGTTAGATCAACTAGAGCTAGGTGTCGCACGGAGGCCGAGAAATATGGTGATAGTGTGACTGCGTGAGGTGGGCTTGTACGTAGTATGATACAGGCACAGGGCTTTCCGTGTTTCCTACTCCTCTGCTCTAAAAATGGGGAGAAGATTTGGTGGAGTTCTTCCTCCTTTTGCCGACACGTGGGACATCCAGCATCCAGGTCGTGTCATGCAAGAAAATGGAGTGCTAGTTGAAGCCACGTGATGTGCATCTTGGGTTAAACTGTAAATAGAATCTTACTACTCTTGAGTAACTCCAAAAGCGGCCACCGAATATCTTTATTGGATTTTTTTAATCACCAGCATGTTGAGGTGAAAGATGTGCAGGTTCAGTGCGTCCTCTTGCGTTTTCACTGACATGTGGGACCGCATGTGAGCAAACAAACAATGGGCTCCACGTGTCTGCTGGCAGGCTGAGAAGAGAGATAGAGGAGGGCTAAGCACGAACTCCAGGAAATTTGTTCTACATAACCAGCACCTCGATATAGGCTCGATATAGTGGGGTGGCATGGGCCATAACTAGCATTCACATCTAGCAGTACGGCACACGCCACCCAAACGAGTCCCATCTGATACCAATTTTCTTGGAGTCCATGCTACAACCATCTCTTCTCCCTCCTGTTTTCTCAGCCATCGCGCGGTGGGCGGGGTGGGGGTTTGCCGATAGTCGGTTTGCTCAACTGTGGTCCCACTTGTAAGTGAAAATGCAACACAGCACACATTCCCCCTTGAGCGGCGTGCCGAACCAACCGTGTGGGGGTGCGACGTGAACATGGCAGGCTTTTCCTTTTGATCTTGTAACTTGTAAAATTTGGTTCTGCTCCATGGCGCGACCGATAGATAGAAATAACGATTTTCCCTAGAGTAATGAGAAGTTTGGTTCTGGCACGGTTCATGCATGGAGTATGTACGAAAATTATGAAGTTGATGCGAAAGGTAAGATAATTACTAGTAGTACCATATACTACATGGATTTGACGGAAAGATAAAGATACATACTGTTGGGGATAATACTGCTGGGCATAAACCGGCCAGGAGAGGCCGGGTTATCCCCATAATGAGCTATTATATTTGAAGCCCATGAAGACAAAGACGGTTGCGCTTTATGAAGGCCCAAGACCCAAAGGTGGATTAAGGCCTGTAGACATAAACCGACATTGATATGTAAACTTGTGTTGTAAGATAGGAAGAGTAGAGACCGGGCCAGACACGTTTATGAGCCGGCCTCGGGATCCTGTAAACCGACGGGCGTCAACCCATGTATATAAGGGGACAACCCGTCGGCGGTTTAGGGACAACAAACAACAACTCGAGAGCCAGGCATAGCGGATTCGCTCCCTGGTCATCGAAACCCTAACAAATCCACAACAACTGGATTTGGCCTTTACCTTCACCGCAAGGGGCCGAACCAGTATAAACTCTCTGCGTCCTTTGTCCGCTTTAACCCCTTTAAGCTAACCCGTTGCGATGGCTCCACGACTAAGTCCTTTCATTAGGACATCTGCCGTGACAAAACCACGACACATACGGATTCATCAACGACATCCTCACGCCCAAGTGCACTGGGTCACCAACCGACATGTGAGGAGCAGCGGCGTTGGCGGCGAGCTCAACGTGCTTATGAACAATGCCGTCCAAGGTTGCCCTGCGGTCCAAGAAGGCCAGCGACCTATCATCCTCCTCTGGCGCGTAGTAGTCCTTGTGGATGATTTGTGCGTAGACGTGGGTGATTATGTCGACGGTATCTTGCTGCACCAGGCGCTGCGCGGCGAGCGCGACCTTGAGGTGGACATTCTCCGGCGCGACGGTGGGCAGTCGCAGGGCCACCAGTGCATCGAAGAGGTTGTCACCATAGAGGCCGTTGAGGGTGGCGGGCATCGCAGAGCCTGGGTGTGTGGGCTGGAGGCGCACGTCAAGGTCGTCCGCGAGCTTCTTGACGACGGTGAACTTGTCGAGGAAGCCGATGAGGACCTCGTCGAACAAGGAGACGAAGCTGTCGTCCAAGCGGCTTGTCGCCCTGGCGGCCTCAAGCATGACCTGGAGATGTTCCTCGGTGCCGGGCCACAGGCCAGTGTCGTGGACCATCTAGCACAGCCGGCTGATGCTCGCGCTCATCGCCTCCATGGGTCTAGCTTCTAGTCAACTCATCTTGCGATTGGAGTGATCACTCTTGCCCTTGGTTAGGGTGCGTAGGTGCGTAGGATTTCATAGATTGGACTGGCGGGGAGCCTTTATATGAGAAGTGTAGACTGCGTTGCATTCACGTGTGTGTTAGCCATCTACTCCTCGGCCCTCTACTGCACCTGCCTTTGGCTCTATGATAGGTGGGACAGCCACCAGTTGGGCCCACCTGTCATACACCAAAGGGAGGTGCAGTAAGTCAATGAAGCTGCGTCCTTGTAGGACTGAGCTCCTGTGCCTTAACTGCACCTGCCTTTGGCTGTACGACAGGTGGGCCGGCCACCTGTTGGGCCCACCTGTCATACACCAAAGGCAGGTGCAGTAAGTCAATGAAGCTGCGTCCCTGTGGGACTGAGCTCCGATGCCTTAACTGCACCTGCCTTTAGATGTATGACAGGTGGGCCAGCCACCAGTTGGGCCCATGTGTCATACACCCAAAGGCAGGTGCAGTAAGTCAATGAAGTTGCGTCCCCCTCTGTGCCGGTGCAGTATAGTCATCTCACCGGACCTCTAGTTGGGGCCAAACGAGAGAACTTTGATCTTTACTGGTTTATTGGTCCTCTTTGCATTTTGCGCCAAGTTTTGACCTTTGATTTAACTAATAAAATGTTAATGCATGTAACCAAAAATGTTGTGTAAGTCACCTTACGAAAACCAAATAATCCCAAAACACTTAGGCACAGTACATTAACTCCCTCCTCGTTTCTTATTTCGTGACATATCAACCAATGAGAGATGTGGGCCGTGCATGCTTTCAATGACTAGACTACCAAACATGACATGTAGTGGTTAGTTCATTGCATGTAATGCTATTAATTAGCAAAAAGAAATTAAGTTCTCTCGCTTTCCCCTTCGTCTTGGTCACGGTGCACAACCTAAGAGCATGGTTAATAGTATAGCCAGCTGCTGGCTATATGATGTTGCCATGTCATATGGAGCCATCACTTGTAGCCACTCATACAATAAGTTTAGCTATAACGCTGGCTATAAGAGTACTAATTTTAATCATCTTCTCTCTCTCTTTCTTCATATTTATTGTATGGGCCTAGGAATCCGCATATAGCTAGGCTCTTGCATGAGAGCCCACTCCTCTTTTTCACTTGCTCTAAGAGCATGGTTAATAATACAGCCAACGGTCGGCTATAAGAAGTTGTCATGTCATCTACAGCCAACCTTTTAGCCGACATGTACAATAGTAAGTTTTGAATATGTACTAGTCTATCAATAGTTGACCCACCTTACATCCTCACAAAGCGTCTTGGGTCTTGTGTTGCAGCTGGCTACTAACCAAGAGCCCGTTTCCCTTATCTCTCCTCTTCTCTCTCCTCCAACTAAGCAAAAATATATTATTCTTTTCCTTATAGCCTGCTTATGTCACCCTATTGTACTTGCTCTAACATGATTTATACACCTAGACGGAGGGAGTAGTCTCAAGTCATTGAATGCATACGCACCCCACGTCTTGTATTGGGTATTTCTTTTTTCGTGGCAAAAAACAGGGAATGAGGTGGGTAGTTAATGCACCGTGCCTAAAAGTTTTGGGATTACTATTTGATTTTCATAACGTGACTAATGCACCAGTACGGAGGGAGTACAATAGTAGTCTTTGATTGCAATTTTTTGTTGGTAGCTTACAAAGTTGAGCGCTCGGTGAGTACAATAGTAGTCTGATTGATGAGACTTCAGATTTGAGCCATCTACCGGAAGGAATAAAACAATACACCATGTATTTATTTATAGAGGGAGTAGTACATTTTTGTGACATGCATTTCTAGATATTGCTAGTCAAATACTAAATCCGGATGGACGAGGTAGTACTACTAAATCTAGACGGTGGTGCTAGTACTAGTAGTAGTACTACCAATGTAGTAGTACTGTACTACCCGTTGGTCAAATTATTACGTGCTGCTCCTCACAGTGAAGTGACAAGACCCTGCGCCGGACATGACACCTGAGTGTAGGCGCCGTGTTCGGCATACCATAGTCAGCCTCACCGTCTGCAGTCACTATCATCATGGCTGTAGAGCTAGCCTGCTTACAACTAGTCGTGTTCGACATAATTTCCCGTGCGTAGATGCCCATGCATTGCATGGAACACCATGATTGGGGGTGGACGGCGCCGGCAGCGGCCATCGCGCCAGATTTTTCCATGGCCTTCTAGATGTGGTGGGGAGGAGATAAGGCTGATTGTGAGAGACAAGGAGTTGTTTGTAAATAGGGAACAAGTGCGGGCATCTTTTTGCAAAACTGGAGAAGTTTGGTTTGTATGCGTCAGATCTAGATCCGACGGCTATTGGTGAAAGATGGCAGGCACAACATCATCACCAACTCAGGACCTCTTTGATTCGCAGGATTTTGAAAACGCAGGAATAGGACACGGCAATATTACAAGTTTCAAACTGATATTACAAATGTTAGGAGTAATGCTGCACCTACGAAGAGGGAATTACTAGGAAGTTTACGTAAGAACTTTCGTTACTTTAGGTGGATGCAGCATTATCGTACAAACTAAAATCCACCGCCCTGACAAGTCACTAATGGGCAAATAAATTTTCGAGTCTCTGGCCACTTGATGTTTCAAAAACAAATTCAGCTTCTGCGGAGACTTTGTCATTTAGGCTTAGACGCTTGCGGTGATCAGCACGCCATTCATTGTTGCGCCAGAGAACGCCAAACCTCATTACCTTGAGCACACTTGCCTCCAGAACAAAGAACCTGGCCAATTTAATCTCAGATGTGCTGCCTCGGTAGTCGATCAAATCAATTTCTGTAAGATGGAGATCAAGGCATTCGATGAGATTGTTATAGTGCAGCACATTTTTCACTTTCGGGTCTTTTTTATCTGCAAAAGAAGAGAACATATTAGAGCAGCTGGCTGTATAAGATTGTCGTGTCATCAAGAGGTACCAATATCATTCGCTCATACGATAGGGTTGGCTGGCTAGTGATATTTTTTCACTCTCTCTCTCTCTCTTTCTCTTTCCTCTCATTTACCTAGGAGCACGTGAAGAGCTTGGGCATTTGTTGCCTTCCACTATGTGGCCGATGCCATATTTCTCAAAAGTATGCCACATAATACGCATCGATGTCAAATCAAAAGATTTTGCACCGCTCTCGCGATGTGAGAGAGTTGGCACCGCTGTGCACACAGACCCACATGTATAAACAAATCAATCAAACCAACTACACCAGCCTCTCACTCTCCCAAACAAGTGTTTTTTATTGCCTCAGTCCTCTCTCTCTCCCACGCAAGTGTTTTTTCATTGCGTGAGTTAATTTGGCACCGGAGCAAAGTAGGTGATCCAGATTGGGGCACCAGGTGAGCAATGGAGGGGCATCGATGCCAAATGCATCACAAGTGAATTTGGCACGTGTTTTGGCCTACATAGTGGAGGGCCGTTATAGCCCACTTTTGTACTACCTCGTATTTAGTGTAAAATTTTGACCATAGATTTACCTAAGAAAATGCCAATGCATGTCACCAAAAATTATACCATTTGAAATTATGTTCAAATACGAATCCAACGATATAATTTTTAGTGACATGCATTAACATTTTGTCAGTTAAATCTATGGTCAAATTTTGATACTACAAAATAGGAAGAGTAAACCAGGACGGAGGTAGTACTTGCTCTTAGGGTAACCATAGAGTTACTAGTCTAAGTTACTTTCCACTATGACTAGCCTAGGCTACTATAGTAGTACAACAAAAAACGATGCAGGTGATCACGTGAGAAAAAATACTAAAAACATTTCTTTCGGTGCAGTGCGTAGATGCAGTTTTGAACACTACACTTGTCATCGTAATTTGGGAAAATTACGAAAAAATTGAGCTACGTTGTGATTACCGTTTACTAATAGGAAAGAAGTTTCACCTCGATGAGTAGCTTCTCCGTGCACGGAAAGCATGTAAGGAATCCAACAACTTGATCCAGATTGGGGCCGATAGATTTTATTGCCAAGATCTTCACTGTGCGCATAGACTGGGTCAAGCTTGTGGGAATCATTTTCTGGAAGACGGTCGTAAATACATCAAGAAGAAATTTAAAAATGTGAATTTCAAGAAGACGGAGAAGAAGATGAGTGTTGTACCTGAACGATTACGGATCCAATAAAGAGTTCGGAGAATTTGGCAGACGAGTACACCAACGCTGTCAATTTCGGCGCGTCAATGACCCTGATTTTTGTTGGACCTTCTAGACGAGATACAAGCAATCTCTCAAGGAAAGGCGCATTCTCAATGACCATAAAGTGGAACAGCTGGAGTGATCTCTTTCCAATTGATGTCTTGTTGCGGGGCCAGCAAGACACATAAATCCATCGGAGAATCGTCGAGGCGATGTGGAGGCTAATGAACCCGTGGATCTGCTCAAGACGAAGGTACTCGAGCACAGTACAGCTGCGGAGTAGGTGCTCCATAGCCTTCTTCTAGATGCCAACGTCGAAGAGGTCGAGCTGCTTGAGTTGAGGCAGAAGAAGGGCGGGCGCGACATTAATCTGGGGAAGATAGCAGGAGCTGAAGCTGGCGCGGCGCAGCATTGGCGTGAGGCGGAGTGAGGACGGCGACAGATAGCGACATCGTCCAGCTTCAAAGTTGAGCTCCTCGAGCTGATCTAGGGCGGGGGATAAGAACCACTCGTCGAACTTGGCTTGGACCTTGCAGTTGGTACTGAACATGCGGATGTCAAGGCGTCTGGCTAGCCCAGGGTGCGATGAAAGGATCTTGGAGACTGCGGCCATGCGTTTGCAATCCCCATCGCAGAGGCAGCTGTCGATGGTGAGGTTGAGGGGGACGCGGCGCCAGAGGGGGTGCCACCACCAGGAGAGCAAGGCGGTCCGCACGGCATATTTGGTGGGTAGGAGGCTGATGATGATGAGCAGCATGTCATCGGGGAGGCTGTTGATGAAGTCCAGGCTCGCCGGATGCGGTTTTGGCTCGAGCCGCCTCCGCTTGTTGGCTGCCTCGCCGTCCATCTCAGCCGGCGGCGACGCCGGTGTACACGTGTGCTGGTGTGTGTTGTGTGCTGGCCTGCTGGGTGTGCGCGAGTGCGTCCTTCTGTGCATGACGCCGCGCAGTGGTGAATTGTCCGCGAGTGCGTCCTTCACGCGGAAGAAGTGTGCCCTCAATTTACTAGCATGCGGGGTGCTACCCCGAGTGGTTTCAACTTTGTTTACTTCACTGTGTGTCAGATGGGCCTCTAGTTTACTTATTTTCACCAACTGCCACATGGGCCAACACACGAAGATAGAGAACACGAGCTGACAAGGCAGCATGTGGACTGGTTGACCGGTCAACTAAACAATCTACGGAGCTATACGCTGACATAGTGACCATATAATCCGTCGGTATAGAGAGTTCGAGGGAGAGGGGAGGCCTGTGAGAGATAGCAGAGAGAGAGAAAGAGCTACTCCCTCCGTTCGATAATGTAGTGCCAACATTTTTTGAAGTCAAACTTTTGAAACTTTGACCAAGTTTATAAAGAAATTACTTATATCTACAATACCAAAGATAAATGATAGTATGAAGTAAGTACATGTTGTGATGAATCTAATGATCGTTCCAGATGTAAATGTTTTTCTCCACATATACCTGGTCAAACTTTTCTGAGGTTTGACTTTTCAAAACATCCATATGCTTATGAACATGAGAGAGTACCTAACTAGAGAGAGTGTGTGTGAAACAGAAAGAGTGACTGGAAAAAGTGTGTGTGCGTGTGTAAAAGATACATGGACAACACACGATAAAAGTAGAGAAAAAGCGTGTGTGTCTTATGCAAACATATCACACATGCATCTTCGACAGCAGAAGCAAGGTGAGGAGATAGTGTGTGGTTGTTTGCACTCGAGAGAGAAAGACCCCTAGCACGTGGCCAAGTGGGGTCTAACAAACAAGGGAGAGAGGTCGAGAGAGACGTACGGAGAAAATGCAGACATGGGGAGGAGAGAGTGTATGCTAGTCATAGAGAGATCCCCTGGAGATCGTGATGGGGCTACATGGGTGGAAGATCGAGTGACAAGGTGTGTGCGCGATAGAAGATAGACGTATGGATGGAAGGAGACAATATCTGTGTTCCTGATGGCTAGTGAGAGATAATCATACTTAGGGGGGAGTGCATGCGCCTATGAAGGAGTGAGGGATTATGGTACTTAGGGGGGTGCGTGTCACATAGAAAGAGAACAAGGGCGGAGAGTGTTAGATGGGTCTATGTAGCGCGAGCGAGACATGTGTATGTGTGAACCAGGGAGATATAAAGTTTGAAAGAGATAGAGGAGCCCCGATAAGGCTGAGTGGTGCGTTAGATAGTTGAGAGGGGGAAAGAGATATTTCATCCGCTCGATAATGCAGTGCATATAAATTTTCTAGAAGTCGAACTTCGGAAACTTTGACCAGGTTTACGCAAATGTTATTTATATCTACAATACCAAAGATACATCATACGAAAATACATCTCATGATGAATCTAATGGTATATGTTTGCCGTTCTAGATGTAAATGTTTTTCTCCATGTACATGGTCAAACTTTGTGATGTTTGACTTTTCAATAAATCTATATGCTATGGACCAAAGAGAGTGCCTAAGTTGAGAGATCAAGTGCGTGTGAAGGAGAATGAGTGAGTGTGCAAAAAGAGTATGTGTGTGAAAGAGAAAGGGACAACAAACGATAAATTAGAGATAGTGTGTGTTTTTCGTTTCTTATGCAAACATATCACGCATGCATCTCCGAGATAGAAAAGCGAGGTGAGGAGATACACGAAGATAGCTAGTGCGTGATTGTTTGCAACGGAGAGAGACACCCCTATAGCACATGTCCAATAGAGGTCTGGCCAAAAAGGAACAAAGGTCGAGAGGGACGCGTGGAGAACATGGACACATGGGGAGGGAGAGAGGGTGTGTTTGTGTTAGAGAGATCCCCTCGAGATCGTGAGGGGACTATATGGGTGGGAGATCGAGGGAGGTGCGTGCGCGATAGAAAGATGCCCCGAGAGAAATCGAGATAGACCATGCACATGTTTGTGATGGAGACTAAGATTAGCTAGTCATATACATATAGGGGGACTGCGTGTGCCTACAATTGAGTGAGAGACCATCATACTTGGCTAGGCATGAGATTGTGTGTGTGTGTGCGTGTGAGATGGAGAGAGAACGAGGGAGAGAGATAGAGTTTTAGATGGGTCTATCGAGTGCGAGTGAGATAAGCATGTGTATGTGTGACCCAAGGAGATGGAGAGTTTGAGAGAGAGAGGGAAGAGCTCCGAGACGACAGAGTGGTGCGTGAGAGAGTTACGGACAACTTGCCAAGGAATTTGTGTGCGTACGATGAGTGCACCCAAGATATTTAGCTTGGACTAGAGAATCATACGTAGTGTGCGAGAGAGACCTATAGATGGAGTATATATGCATGCGAACTAGAAAGACCCCCCACACACGCACACAAAGAGAGAGAGATGAAGAGAGAGGGAGAGGGACCAACAAGGTTTGTGTGTTGGATGCATGCGACAGACTTGAAGATTGTCGGCGAGAGAGAGAGAGAGAGACAGAGAGAGATCAGGAGTCCGGGAGAGGGGGAGGTCACGTTTTATGCATCAAAGACTGGTATAAACCATGTTCCGATATAAACTTGCATTCAAATATTTAAATTGGAGAACATGTTGTCTGCAATCCACACATGAATGGAGATATGCGTATATCAAAAAAGTTCATTAATTTGACTTTCAACATGTTCATGGAGTACTATAATACTATACAACATGCTACTCGATTGAGGTGTTCAATTTTGGATTTAGTTCACTATTTTGACCTAGTGAACGAGCTATTTCATTGAGTCAAGATATTTCATTTTGGGTTTGATTCCCGTTTTTGAGTGGGTCAACTATTTGTCATATAGTAAATCGTTAGCAACGAGCATGTAAAAACACATTACTCCCGAGCATCATCTCTCCATCTAAAAAAGAAGTGGCAAGCTAATATTTCAAAATTTGATTCGAATCGACTTGGTAAGGTAGACGTGGATGCTCGTTCTCCCAAAATTTGAACGAACCTTTAAATACCCTCTGCTCGATGGAATTCGTCCGAGCAAATGAATGGGAGACGCGAAATTGCCGTCATATGTGGGACACGCATCAATTGGTCCGTTGTACTTCGAGGGTAGGTTCGTAACTTCATCCAAGCGCACCTTCTCCTCGGCCGAAATGACATGTGCTGAATAATTCATAAACCATGGTCGTCAAAACACCCTCTCCTCACCCGAAATAGCTCGCGCCCACTATTTCAAAACACACCATCCTCCCCCGAAATAGCTCGCGCCGACTATATTTCAAAACACGCCCTCCTCTCCCGAAATCGCTCGTGCCCACTATACTTCAAAACACGCCCTCCTCGCCCGAAATCGCTCGCGCCCACTATTTTGGAGAAGCAAAGTTACTCTACTATCCCCGACCCTCAGTACACAGACCCAAGCCGAGAAGCCTAAACGCAGGGGTAGAACTGTAACTCCCCCCACACACACATTTTAGACAAATGTGTCTGTAAGACATGGTTCCCCCTCCCAATTCCCCATTCATACCTCGTGGGTGCCAAATCACCTTCTCCCCGGAAGCTCCCTTCTCCCGAGCTGCGAAACCTCAGATCCTCCTCCATGGCGCCCCCACCACACCAAATTCACAGCAGCCCTCCTCCTAAATGCCGGAGACGCTGTCCATTTGCCGTCGTGCACTGGGCCGTGTGCCTCTTACTCCGTGCTGCTGGAGCTACCTCGACAACGGCCGCGTGAACCGTACCGGAGCCGATTCACCCCCGCCATTGTTCACGGCGCCAAAGAGGCTCCAACTTCAGATCCGTCCAGAGCCCCGGCGCTGCTTCCCCGTAGCCGTCGACCGTCGCGACATCTCTGCTTCCCTGCTGCCGGTAGCCACCGCAACCGCGTCGGCCTCACCGACTCAGCAGCTGGAGCTGCCTACTTCACCAGGCCGCCAGATAGGTCGCACCCTCATCTCAAATCACCTTATTTAGGTGTCAGTTCTCTGAATTTTTATTCTGGGCCAATCAATTCCCAATGGGAAGCAACACCCCTCGAGGCGGCGAAGCTCCTAGGCTGCCGGTTGGCTGGTGTCTAACGTAAGGGTGCGGGGGCGCAAGTTCGCCGCGGAAGCAGCGCTTAGATGGCTATCTTGGAGTTGCATGGGTTGAAGGTACTGCAGCCGCCGGATCTGGATGATGGCGAGTCTTTGTGGATTGGCCCGGGGGCGGCGCAATCACGGCAGTGCGATGGGGCGGGGAGCGGGGTTTTGGTCGGGGCCACGGACGGTGGAGGCAGGCTGCTCTGCCGGTGGTCTCTAGCTCTTTGGGGAAGATTCCAAACAGTGTCAGCCGAGAGGCACAAGACGGTCATCAAGCCATCCGGCGTAGATCGGACAGTACCAAAATAAAATAAAATCGTGTGTCCCCAATTTAGTCTTCAGTCAACAGACGTGTGACCACTCTCATACCTTGCTGTTGATCTCTTAGGGTATTTCTTCAGATCAGATAGATGTGTCGTTCTTAACATTACGTGTTTTCTGCATCTTCAGCCACACCGTCTTCCGACTCACTGCAGCTACTCCAACAAGGAAAGGATACACCAGAAGGGAGCTATAGTCCCCACACAACAGTTCCCTGCATCGAATTCGCGTGCCCGACATGGACAGCCACAACAAATGCAGGGCCATCGACAAGTCAGCACGTGATGCTCACTCCTATGGATGGCGGCCAGATAGGTTGTACCCTCATCTTACTTGTGTGCAACATTTATGGCTTTGTTATTCATCTAAGCATGGAAAATAGATTATCACATTTCACTGTATATTCATGCTGATCTCTTACGGGTCTTGTTCAGGAGTTAACGTTGTTCCATAGTTCAGCTAAGAGACTTGTTCTTTAGGTAACGTTGTTCCATAGTTATCATCCATCAGCCAATGCTATCCCACAGGCTGGTGATTATAGTATTATACCACTTCTAGTATTACCTATGTTGTTCTTTAATACTTTTGTGTGCCATCTAGTTAATCTCGAGTACAAACGATACATATTTTGTAGCTTTCATCTGTGTTCTCCCTTTAGTTTTTGAGACCTGTTGCTGCTAGTTAACCCCAGTCCTACTATTTATGTCGTCTCCTATAGGCACTCATTACATAAATCTAACTACTAGTTGTCTTCCATGCATGTCAGATATAATTGCACACACTGATTTATCCACAAGAACCTCACGGAGCAATGTAACGGCCAACAAACTTGACGTCAATGATACCCAATATGATGGAACATGTAAAGGCAGTTCTTCACAAGACTTGCAGAAAGATGATGAATCCTATTCACCCCACAAGGTCCTTGATCTAAATTGGCCCTTGATATGGGTACAACATGCATATAATGTCCTGGGGTGCATCTACTCTGTTGCAATGCCTTGTGCTTAGCCTGCTGCGATCATGCATGTAATATGGCATGCCTTCCTGTTTTTCAGTACCTATTCCATTCATGATAACATGTTTTCAAATTCAAGTACTGTCATTCTACTCTATCGCAATGCCATCTGCTCAGTTTGGACATCATGCTTCTGAATATCTTATGCATTGTTATTCATCAGTATGTACTTCATCTGTCTACAATACCAAGTTCTTTTTTTTACATTGAAGTGTTGTTCTAGTCATCTCTTGCAATGCCATATTAGTTTCCCAATCATACACGCATATGTTGCCTTAGTGTTTTTCTGTATGTATTCCGCTAGCATACAGTTTTACATTCAAGTCGTGTTTTTGACACCGTTGTCCTATCGTATCCCTAGCTCTTACATCATACTCCCTCCGTCTGGATTACATGTCGCAGAAATGGATAAAACTGGATGTATCTAGAACTGAAATACGCCTAGACCCATCCATTTATTTCCGGATGGAGGGAATACATGTCAATATGTCATGCCTTTCTATTCTTCAATACCTAATTACCTATTCCATCTCTGTTGTAGCATGTTTTATAATTGAAGCACCATTCTCTATATAAGGCATGCAAGGGGAAGACGGCTATGTTAGAATCAGAAGGGTTACAAACCAGGTCTTTGCAAAAGATCCAAACGCCAGGAGATAATAAACCAACTCCAGTTTTCATACATACTGCTCCAGCATAGAGAAACCCAACTCCCACTGATAATAAGCAGATTTCAGTGGCCAAAGAACTAGTCCGCTCCAGTCCAGCGAAAATATGTCAACTCCATTCTAAGAAGCGTGTGCTTATCCTTGCATCATGAAATTTTATAGCATTCTGATCATATTTTCTACATGTTTCTTACCCATCTCTCTTTTAGAAAATAAGGTTAAACGATAGAAGACTTCCTCCATTGGGATCGTATTCGAGGAAAGTATCTTGCGGGAATTCTCTGTGCTCCAATGCTGATGTAATTACCTGTTATATATCACTATATTTTTACATCAGCATGTATTTTGTTAATAGGCGTGAATCCAACCTTTATGTGATCTAAAATTAGTTGTAGCAAAATGTTAAAGCGACAATGTTGATTTTTGTAAGGAAAACTGCCTGGTAGTTTTGCATACTGAGTTTCATGAGTGTACTATCTCATATCATGCACATTACTGAATTGTAGTGCTGCTCTGGTTGCCCATTCATTCATTGTGTCAATGTTGCTTTCTTATTACCTTACCTGGCTGATGATAGCTGTGCCATATTGTGTTAATTTGGTGTAGGCTGGTGTGGTCTGGTTGCCCAAATGTTCGTTGTGTCAATGTTGTTTTCCTATTATCTGACCTGGCCAATGATAGTAATGCTAGTGTGTTAATTTGGTGTAGGCTGCTGAAGATAAGAAGACAAACTCAGAAAACAGCAAGGGAACCCCATTGCTTCTTTCCAATAAATCTAGGCCAGGTAATATGGCAATAACTCTTGATTAATCTGTTCGGTTCCCCTCCTAATTTATGTTATGATGTAGTGGTCGAGACACTCTCCACTATCAATAATACAAGCCTGCCAATCTCGCCATCTGAATCTGTTCAGTTTCCTTTGTCTCGAATGCAACGGAAAAAATGTATGTTGTGAACCAATTAATGGCTGAGGCAATGATGGAAATGGTGGAGGAATTAGAGGTGCACATTCGTGCGCAACAACAACTGATCAATGTTTTCAGTCATAGTGTAGCAGAGCAGCAAGAACTTGCCCACATGCTTATGGGTGTCATCCGCGCTGAGGTTGCAGATTGTGACGTTGTAGATCATTAGGTTCTGTTCATTTATTTGCACTGGCATCAATCTTTGATTGCCCCGTGGATGTAATTTCCTGTAATATATGCTGGATGTGCAACATTTTTTCCTGTATGTCGTACATTTGCTTGATCGGTTTTGGTCATGTTTATAATTGCTCATCGTAATGGGCTCAAATTATCTAATTGGGCCTAAAGACATGTACAAACTTTAGTGGGCCTATTAAGTTAATGGGCCGTTACCAAGCCGAAAGTTAATGGTCGGCCCTCTTACCTCCCGGGTCGTTAACAGGCCGACATCGCAGCGGGCAACAGGTGGGCCCATTTGATTTCACGGGCCGTTAACTGGCCCATACTAAGGTCGAGCTACATATGGCCCAACTATACTGTGGGCCTTTAGCAGGCTGAAAGAGACAGTGAGCTCGTACTAGACCATGAAGAGCATGGGCCGCTAAGAGGCCGAAAGTCAGGTCGTATTGTAAATGGCCCAACTGTGTTGTGGGCCTTTAGCAGGCCGAAAGAGAAACCGGGCTGGTATTGGACCATGAAGAGCATGGGCCGTTAAAAGGCCAAAACCCAGGTCCGAATGCAAATGGCCCAACTCACTTATGGGCCGTCAACAGGCTGAAAGACACACCGGGCCGGAAATTGGCCCAACACTTAAATGGGTCGCTGAAAGGCCGAAAGATGTACATCCTGAAAATTGGCCCATCCCTTGAATGGGCCATTAACAAGATGAAACCACATCGGGCCGATATTGAGCCCAAATATATAGCGGGCTGTTAACAGGCTCGAACTGACGATGGGCTGCAATGGTGTCAAATCATTAACGGGCCGAATTGGCACATCTCGTATGGGCCGTGGGCTTAAATGGACCTGAGACAAGTAGGCCTTATATGGGCAGGCCTGCTAATTCTTACTGGGTCGGCCTTTTTCACTGGAATGGGCCACTGTTGGCCGAGCCACGTGTCGACCTATCATAGGCACCTCCTGTCCAATGAGTGGATGACATCTGTCCCAACGGTGGGCCGACACGTGGTTCCTCCGGCCAATGAGAATTTTACACGTGGAAAATCCCCATTGATCCGGGCTGTTAACGGGTTATCGGATCCAAACCGGAACCCGATAGCTTAACGGTGACCTGTTACGGTGGATGCCACGTGTCGGTCACCCTTGACGAAAGCACTTCTATGACGCATGATTTATCGTCATGGAAGTGGACACTTCCGTGATGATAATTTTGGTCATGTCATGGAACACTTCTACGACAGCACAAGTATGACTATCTTGATTCTGTCATAAAATCGTCATGGATGTACATGCATGACAGAAAACGTGACCTACTATGACAAACACGTATCATCACGGAAGTGTATTTTTTTGTAGTGGAGCATGCGGATGTGTGCTTGTTGCTGGCTCTCGTGGGTGTGTTCTCCCCTGGGACTTGTTTGATTGTTGTCTAGGTTGGTTGGATGTATATAATGAGCTAACGAAGTTGGATGGATGGTATGTAAAGCATGTTCGACCGCCGATCTTCTTTCGATTCTTCTTGACGCCCAAGTCTGCATGCAAAAAAGGAAATAAATAGACACATGCCTTGTTATTTGACGCCTATTCTTTTCTATGTGATTCCCGTGGGTCGATTGCACTTATTTTCAAATTCTCTTTCCTAGCTCGCTCGCCTTGCCCAATACTTGATTCCATGAGCCAGCTTCGTACGTTTATTTTCTTTAGTTTGCACCCAAGTGCCCACGCATGTGCATGTTACCTGTTTAAATCAAATCAAATAGGAAAAAATATACGTGCATGCAAGGTTAGCCAGGTATTTCGGGTATTCGGAGGAGTATACATGCATGCTTGCCGTCCGGCCGTAGATACACAAATATGCATGTATATGTGCATGGCACGGTCCAGGACGTGCATGTACACATATTGGTCGTACCTATATTTCATGCATATGTATGTGCTGAGTATCGTGGGCGTTTACAATGCGTGCATGCGCCACGATAATTAAAATTTGGGTTTGCGTTATAACTTGCTTTTGCTCATATAGTCTGCACCAAAAACTCAAAAGTATATATTTTATGCAACTGTGCACAAAAATCGTCGAACAACGAGTTGTGGGTCAATAACCTGGATTCTCAAGTTCATCAAGAATTAATGAAGGATCAACTCGATTAGCCACTCGAGGATGAGCATTTTCTTCATGATGATCATTGTCATTTTCATCAGCATCAGCATTTGTATCATCATTCCCTTCGGGATTGCCATTTTGATCGGCATTTGGATTTTGATTGCCATTTGCATTCGGAGGACCATTTGCTTCGGCTGCGGCTTGACGAGTTGTGCTTTGAGTCGCGGGGGCATCATCATCAGAGGATCCAGGTGCATTTCCTTCAACAGGCTTGACGCTCCCAATAACCATTTGTCGAATAGCATCAGAAAATGGTGGTTCATCTATCACATTTGGCAAGTGCTCCTTTTGGGAGCCGTTAGTTTCATCAAACCACACATTTACCGTTTCCATAACTTTCCTGCAGTGAGAGTTATAGACACGATAGGTATGCGAGTTTGAGCCATAACCAAGAAGAAAACCTTCATGTGCCTTAGGTGCAAACTTGGAAGAACGATTCATATAAAGAATGTAACAAGGTGCACCAAAAACACATAAATAAGAAACATTCGGTTTCTTGCCAGTGATAAGTTCATATGAAATTTTCTTAAGGAACTTGTGAAGATAAACACGATTGATAACATGACAAGCAATGTTAATAGCATCATCCCAGAAGCGAATAGGAGTTTTATACTCACTGAGCATTCTTCTCGCCATTTCGATGAGAGTTCTATTCTTTCGTTCAAAAACTCCATTTTGTTGGGGAGTGTATGCAGCAGAGAACTCATGAGTAATACCATTTTTGTCGAGAAATTCATTGATGTGAATATTTTTTAACTCAGTTCCAACGTCACTTCTGACATGCTTAATTCACACATCATATTCATTCTGGGCCTTCTTGGCAAAGCTTTTGAAGATATCTTGGGTGCAAGTCTTTTCTTCGAGAAAGAATACCCAAGTGTATCGAGAGAAATCATCAACAATAACCAGACCATAATGACTGCCACCGAAACTTGCATAGTTTTGAGGACTAAATAAATCCATACAAAGAATTTCCAGGGGTCTTGTTGTGGTCATAACTGTCTTTGATGAATGATGCTTCTTAGCTAATTTACCAGCCTCACATGCAGCACAGAGACGATTCATGTCAAATTTTACATCAGGAATGCCACGAAGATGATTTTTCCTCATGAGGGTCTACAAATTCCTCATTCCTGCATGACCTAGTCTTTGGTGCCACAGCCAACCTCCGGTTGCTTTTGCAAGCAAACAAGTTTGGACTGAGGGGCCCTTAGAGAAATCCACAATATACATATCACCTTTTCTAATTCCTTCAAAGATGAAGGAATTGTCAGAGGCCATGAAGACAATGCATTTGGATATGGAAAATAGAAATAGCATGCCTAGATCACATAGCTTGCCAATTGACATGAGATTGAATCCAAGGGACTGAACAAGTAAAACATCATCAATGGACTTACCTTTGGATATAGCAATTTTACCTAGCCAATTACCTTTCCTTTGTTGTTGTCGCCAAAAGTGGTATACTTCAGAGAAGAAGTAGATAAGTTTGGGTCGACAAACAACAACTTGTCTTCGGTCATATGACTAGTGCATCCACTATCCATTATCCATTCTGCACACTCGGAGACATAGTCCTGTAGAAGAATTAGGCTTTCTTAACCACCCACGTCTTTGCAGGTGGCTTTGCAACAGTATAGCGAGCAGGATATGATTTCTTTCCATAAGCATAGTCGTTGCTCGAGGAACGAGCATAATCAAAAGAATGAGCATTAAAATTCCTTCAAGACGAATGAGCATAGTGATTGTATGAAGTATGCATATACTCATCTTGTTGAACCTTTTCAAGGAAGTATCGAGCACTTTGAGCCTGCATGGTTAGTAAAGTGGTAACAAGTAATGCATCGATACTTTTCTTAGGCACCCATATAGCTTTCTTTGGGGGGCAATTTCTGCTGTTTGGTCCAACATAGTGAGCAACAGCCTCACCACGTTGATTTTTGAACAACTTATAGTTGTCCAGACAATCATCATCAGGATATTCAGGTATGGGAGAGTTATATCCCAAAAGTAATGCTAGATCGAGTGTTTTGATCTTTGCAAGTACCCACATAGTGCGAGGATATTGATGAGGTTCCCAGTATGAACCATTTTCATTCAGTTTCCTTTCGAAATCGATACCTTCCTTCCTGGGATTTTTTGTGAAGAATAGATTTCTTCATAACGTCACAAAGGGTTTGGTGCCCTTTGAGAGATTTGAACATTCCTGTCTGAAGAAGATACTTCAACCTAGCATTTTCATCAGAAACAGAACCATTTTCCTCGACCAAGGGGTTAGCATTCATAGATGATTCAACATCTGATTCAGCATTGGTTCGTTCAACGCATTTTAAGCATGGTGGAACAAACTCTTCAGGTTTTTCTTTGAGTTGTTGGGTGAGAAGAGAATTTTCCCTGATCAAATCCTCGTGAGCCTCTCTCAGCACCTCGAGTTACTGTTTCCTTTTCAGGTAATCATAGGTCAATCTTTCGTGGTCGGCCGAGAGAAATTCATGACGATTTGAAAATTCTTCCATTCGCGGCTGGAGAGTAGCATACTCTTCGGTCAATGATACGTCTCCAACGTATCGATAATTTATGAAGTATTCATGCCATGTTTACTATTGTTTTATATGATTTTGGTATGATTTGATTAGAACTAACCCGGACTAACGTTGTTTTCAACAGAACTACTGTGGTGTTGTTTTTGTGCAGAAATAAAAGTTCTCGAAATGCGCTAAAAATAAACGGAGAATTTTCCTGGAAAATATAAAAAATACTGGAACAAAATCTACTGGAGGGGAGTCCCGTGGGCCCCATGATGGTGGGGGGCACGCCCAACCCCGCCTGGGCGCGCCCCTGTGCCTCGTGGACTACCCGTGGGTCCCCCTGACTTGTTCTCGATGCCAACCTATCCTATAAAAGTCCAAACCTCCAGAAATTAACATAGATCGGAAGTTCTGCCGCCGCAAGCCTCTGTAGCCACGAGAAATCAATCTAGGCCCTCCCTGGCACCCTGTCGGAGGGGGCCATCATCACCGGAGGCCATGGAGGAGGATCCCGGAGGGGCCATCATCGCCATGAAGGCCAAGATCCAGAGGGAGAACCTCTCCCCATCCAGGGGGGCCATGGAGGAGGAAGCACAAGGGGGAGAACCTCTCCTCCTCTCTCTCGGTGGCGCCGGAGTGCCATCGGGAGGGGAATCATCGCCGCGGTGATCGTCTTCATCAACATCACCATCATCATCACCATCCTCATCTCTTTTGCGCGGTCCACTCTCCCGCACCCCGCTGTAATCCCTACTTGAACATGGTGCTTTATGCCACATATTATGATCCAATGATGTGTTGCCATCCTATGATGTTTTGAATAGATATCCTTTGTCTTTGGGTTGATTGATGATCTAGATTGGTATGAGTTGTATGTTTTATTTTGGTGCTGTCCTATGGTACCCTCCGTGTCGCGCAAGCGTGAGGGATTCCCGCTGTAGGGTGTTGCAATATGTCCATGGTTTACTTATTGTCTGCGTTGCTTGAGTGACAGAAGCATAAACACGGATAAGTGGGTCACAGCGTATGGGATAAAGGGGACTTGATGCTTTAATGCTATGGTTGGGTTTTACCTTAATGATCTTTAGTAGTTGCGGATGCTTGCTAGAGTTCCAATCATAAGTGCATATGATCCAAGACGAGAAAGTATGTTAGCTTATGCCTCTCCCTCATATGAAATTGCAATGACGGCCACCGATCTTGTTAACAATTGCCTAGGACAATTCCGCACACCGATCCATCATTATTCCACACTCGCTATTTATATTCTTTAATATATTCTAACTTTATGATAACAGCACCTAATTTTATGTTTTAGCTCTCCGATATCATGCAAAGTTATCCTCTTCATACCCACAACGTAGTTTTATTTCTCGTTTCTAGTTGGAAGCAAACGTTCGGTGTACGTAGAGTCGTATCAGTGGCAGATAGGACTTGAGAGAATATTGATCTTACCTTTAGCTCCTTGTGGGTTTGAACTCCATACTTATCACTTCCACCTTTGGGAATTGCTACAATTATTCCCTGCACTTGGGGATTATCAAGCTCTTTTCTGGCGCCGTTGCCGGGGAGCAATAGCGTGGGGTTGGTATTCTCGTGTGTGCTTGTTTGCTTTCTTCACTAAGTATTTTTTTTTCCTTTTTGTTTCTGTTTAGTTTTGGGTGAAACATACAAAAAAAATTAAAAATAATGAAAATACCAAAAAAAATACTTTCCTCTCATGCCTAAAAAGTTTTTCAAAAAGAGAAGTGATTGGAAAGTTATGCATTGAAGAAGTGAAGGTTGACCTTGAGCACTTGTGTTCATGCTCATGGAAACAATGTAGAATTTTTCATGGAAGTTTCTCTGTAAATAATTATCCCCTTGTATGTATCCTTTGTATTATAAAAATAATGTGCCAAGCTTTGGTTTTAGGATGATTAGATTGCTTGTTTACTATGTGCAGTACAAAAACAGAAACTTTGGCTGTAGCGCGTGATTTTACATTTTTTACTGGAAGGTCAAATGGGTCTGAAACTTTTTGCACATTACTTCTGTACAATTTTTTTAATTTTTCATATTTTTTCTAGAATTTTTGGAGTTACAGAAGTTTTCTAAACTTCCAGATTACTACAGACTGTCCTGTTTTTGACAGATTCTGTTTTCTATGTGTTGTTCGCTTATTTTGATGAATCTATGGGTAGTATCGGGGGGTATGAACCATGGTGAAGTAATGCAGTATATATAGTTCTAATATGAAATTGGAATAAGTTTGCAATAGTACCTAAAGGTAGTGATTTGCTTTATTACACTAACGGATCTCACAAAGTTTTTGTTAAAGTTTTGTGTGGATGAAGTGTTCGAAGATCGAGGAGCTATCAATATGAGAAGAATAAAGACAGGCAAGAGTTCAAGCTTGGGGATTCCCAAGGAAACCCAAGTAAATATTTCAAAGGATACTCAAGCATCTAAGCTTGGGGATGCCCCGGTTGGCATCCCATCTTTCTTCTTCAACAATTATCAGTATACCTCGGTTTTTGTTTTGTTCACATGATTTGTGTCCTTTGTGTTTTTCTTTTTCCTTTAAGAACCATGCTAGTATGAGATAGCCCTTCATTGATTTATAGAATACTTCATGTGCTTCACTTATATCTTTTAAGTATGATCTTATAGAATTGCTCTTTGTGCTTCACTTAGATCTTTTGAGTATGGTTTTATAGAATGCTTCGTGTGCTTCACTTATATATTTTGAGCTTGGATATTGGTTAGTCTATATTAATTGTATAATGATCCATGAACCTCACTTATATCTTTTGGAGTATTGATAATACTATCATCTAAAGCGGGTTTGGAAGAGTGTCACTTTAGGAATTAGTGATCCCACTATTCCGAATGAGAAGAGTTTTGCTTATGTGGAGAGTAGAAAAATTTCTATGCTTTTAGATCATGAAAAGAATGCTTTAAGTGATGGTTATATTGTTGAATTCATTCATGATGTTACTGAAAAATTATTATGAGGGAGGAATATATGCTTGTAGGAGTTGCAATAATACCAAGTTTCCTCTCTATGTGCTTAAAGTCTTGAAGTTATACTTGTTTTGCCTTCCTATGCTAGTTGATTCTTGTCCCTATAAATTATGTGTTCACAAAATCCCTAGGCATAGAAAGTGGGTTAGATGTGCTAGTCATATTCTTCATGATGCTCTCTTTATGTTTCAATTCTTTTCTTTTATGTGAGCATCATTGAAATCATCATGCCTAGCTAAAACGCACTAAAGAAAGCGCTTGTTGGGAGACAACCCAATATTTACCCTTACTGTTTTTGTGTGTTTACATTATGAAGCTACTGTAGTAATCATTTTGTATAGCTTTTGTTTCAATAAAGTGCCAAGTAAGAACTTTGGGAAGACTTGGGTGAAAGTTAATGTAATCTTGCTGTAAAAAACAGAAACTTTGCGCTCACGAGATTAGCTGCCATTTTTTACAGAAGAGTGCTTTTGAGTTGATTCTTTTTGCAGAAGATTAATAGACAGATTTATCACGTCCACCAATTTATTTCATAATTCTTTGAGTAGCAGAAGTATGGTTGCTGTTCAGATCATTACAGACTGTTCTGTGTCTGCCAGATTCTGTTTTCATTGCATAGTTTGCTTGTTTTCTAGTTTCAATGGATTATATTTCTCAATATAAATTGTAGAAATGATATGGTACAGTAGGCATTGTGTGAGAACAATTATGAACCTTTCCTTTGACAGTACCAAAGTGAATGGTTTACTCTTTATCATACTAACCTATCTCACAAAGTTCCGTTAAGTTTTGTGTGATTGAAGTTTTCAAGCTTTGGGTGAGATATCGATATGAGGAGAATAAGGAGTGGAAAGACCCTAAGCTTGGGGATGCCCAAGGCACCCCAAGTTAATATTCAAGGAAGACTCAAGCGCCTAAGCTTGGGAATGCCCCGGAAGGCATCCCCTCTTTCGTCTTAAAAACTATCGGTATACCTTAGTCGGAGCTATATTTTTATTCGTCACGTGATATGTGTTTTGCATGGAGCGTATTTTTAATTTTACTTTCTGTTTGAATAAAATCATTGGATCTGAAATCTTGAATGAAAAAGATTCCTCCCATGGCTAGTTAATTATTTGACCACTCAGTGTCCTTCACTTATATCTTCTGGAGTAGTTTGTCATTTCCTCATGTGCTTCACGTATATCCTATGAGTAAATGGTTGGATGAATTGAATATCATAAATCTGAATTTATATATGTTTCATATGCTTATACCATGGGGAGTAATGACTTCACACAGAATAAGTATAGGTAGTAAACTTATTGAAAGTTAGCAACCGCATAATTGGTCACTTGAACAATTCATGAAAGAATATTGAAGGAAGAGAGATTTCACATATAAATATACTATCTTGGAAATCTTTTGTAATTGTGAGCACTCATTAAAATATGACATGCTAAAAGGTTGATGTTGGACAAGGAAGACAACGTAATGGGTTATGTTTTCCTATATCTGAAATGTTATATTGTCTTGGACCATCCAACATGTTGAGCTTGCCTCTCCCTCTCATGCTAGCCAAATTCTTTGCACTAAGTAGAAATACTACTTATGTTTCCAAACATCCCTTAAACCCGTTTTGCCATGAGAGTCCACCATACCTACCTATGGATTGAGTAAGATCCTTCAAGTAAGTTGTCATCGGTGCATGCAACAAAAATTGCTCTCTAAATATGTATGATCTATTAGTGCGAAGAAAATAAGCTTTATACGAACTTGTGATAGGGAAGAAATAAAAGCGATAGACTGCATAATAAAGGTCTCTATCACAAGAGGCAATATAAAGTGACGTTCTTTTGCATTAAGATTTTGTGCATCCAACCATAAAAGCGCATGTCAACCTCTGCTTCCCTCTGCGAAAGGTCTATCTTTTACTTTTATCTCCTACCCTTTTACAAGAGTCATGGTGATCACCACCTTTCCTTTTTACTCTTTTTCCTTTGGCAAGAACTTTGTGTTGGAGCGATCCGGATATATATATATCCACTTGGATGTAGGTTTTCATGAGTTATTATTTTTGACATTACCCTTGAGGTAAAAGGTTGGGAGGCGAAACTATAAGCCCCTATCTTTCTCTGTGTCTGATTAAAACTTTGAACACATAAATATCACATGAGTGTTAGCAATTGTGAAAGATTAAATGATAGTTGAGTATGTGGAGTTTGCTAAATCAAAGCTCTGGCATAGACCCTTCCTGAAAATAAGATGAATTGCAATTGTTTGATGACTGAGAATATAGTTTGTTAGTTTCAAGATAGTTTATGATCTATACTTTAACATGTGAATAGCTTGTTACTTGATCATGAAAAGTTTTATGAGATCAGCTACTGTTATGACATATAATGATGCTAGAAAAGGTGATTGAAATTATCATTGATCAAACGTGTGCACTTGCTGGCATTCACACTTCATAAATTATTTCTTTTATCATTTACCTACTCGAGGATGAGCAGGAATTAAGCTTGGGGATGATGATACGTCTCCAACGTGTCAATAATTTATGAAGTATTCATGCCATGTTTACTATTTTTTATATGATTTGATTAGAACTAACCCGGACTGACGCTTGTTTCAGCAAAACTACTGTGGTGTTGTTTTTGTGCAGAAATAAAAGTTCTCGGAATGCGCTGAAAATCAACGAAGAATTTTTCTGGAAAATATAAAAAATACTGGAACAAAAATCTACCGGAGGGGAGTCCCGTGGGCCCCACGAGGGTGGGGGCGCGCCCCTGTGCCTTGTGGACTACCCGTGGGTCCCCCTGACTTGTTCTCGACGCCAACCACTCCTATAAATGCCCAAACCTCCAGAAATTAACCTAGATCGGAAGTTCCGCCGCCGCAAGCCTCTGTAGCCACAAGAAAACAATCTAGGCCCTCTCTGGCACCCTGCCGGAGGGGGCCATCATCACCGGAGGCCATGGAGGAGGATCCCGGAGGGGCCATCATCGCCATGAAGGCCAAGATCCAGAGGAAGAACCTCTCCCCATCCAGGGGGGCATGGAGGAGGAAGCACAAGGGGGAGAACCTCTCCTCCTCTCTCTCGGTGGCGCCGGAGTGCGGTGATCATCTTCATCAACATCAGCATCATCATCATCATCCTCATCTCTTTTACGCGGTCCACTCTCCCGCACCCCGCTATAATCTCTACTTGAACAGGGTGCTTTATGCCACATATTATGATCCAATGATGTGTTGCCATCCTATGATGTTTTGAGTAGATATACTTTGTCTTTGGGTTGATTGATGATCTAGATTGGTATGAGTTGTATGTTTTATTTTGGTGTTGTCCTATGGTACCCTCCATGTCACGCAAGTGTGAGGGATTCCCGCTGTAGGGTGTTGCAATATGTCCATGGTTTACTTATGGTCTGCGTTGCTTGAGTGACAGAAGCATAAACACGGATAAGTGGGTCACAACGTATGGGATAAAGGGGACTTGATGCTTTAATGCTATGGTTGGGTTTTACCTTAATGATCTTTAGTAGTTGCGGATGCTTGCTAGAGTTCCAATCATAAGTGCACATGATCCAAGACGAGAAAGTATGTTAGCTTATGCCTCTCCCTCATATGAAATTGCAATGACGACCACCGGTCTTGTTAACAATTGCCTAGGAAAATTCCGTACACCGACCCATCATTATTCCACACTTGCTATTTATAATATGTGGTAATATATTCTAACTTTATGATAATAGCACCTACTTGTATGTTTTAGCTCTCCGATATCATGCAAAGTTATCCTCTTCATACCCACAATGTAGTTTTATTTCTCGTTTCTAGTTGGAAGCAAATGTTCGGTGTACGTAGAGTCGTATCAGTGGTAGATAGGACTTGAGAGAATATTGATCTTACCTTTAGCTCCTTGTGGGTTCGACACTCCATACTTATCACTTCCACCTTTGGGAATTTCTACGATGATTCCCTGCACTTGGGGATTATCAGTCAACGACTGCTTTTTCTCCATCTCCTCAACCAACAACCCTTCAGATTTCCTGAGGGTTTTCTCAATTTTCTCAACAGAGTTTTGTTGAATGTTGGCAATTTTGATCAACTTAGCATGGTCATCCTCATCAGAAGAATATTGATCACTGGAGTGAACCTTTTTATGTTTGGAGGATACCTATTCTTTCAAGGCCTTGTCCATGAAGCAGTAGGCAGGAGATTCATCATTGCTTGACGGTTTTTCGAAGAAGTTTGTCGTAGGGGACGAAGCATATGCTATGCCAACCATGCCCTAGTAGGAATCCTCATCGGATTCATCAGCTTCTTTGGAGTCTAATGATTCTTCTTCATCAGAATCCATTTCCTTGCCAATGTACGCCTTGGCCTTGCGAGAGTTATTCTTGCGGTTGGAGGAAGACTTGGAGGGTTTCCTTGAGGAAGATCTTGATGAAGATTTTGATGTGGATTTTGCTACTTCTGGAGCTTGCGTTGATTTTTCCCTTGAAGAGGAAAGGGTGATACAGCAAAGTAGAGATAAGTATTACCCTCAGTTAAGAGCCAAGGTATCAATCCAGTAGGAGATACACGCAAGTCTCCAATCTATGCACTTGCACAAACAATCAAACACTTGCACCCAACGCGATAAAGGGGTTGTCAATCCCTTCATGGTCATTTGCAAGGATGAGATCTGATAGTAATATATATAAAGCTTACTAAAACGTAAAATAAAATAAAAGTAAATAAATTGCAGCAAGGTATTTTGGGGTTTTTTGGTTTATAGATATGAAAATATATGATGGAAAATAGAACCGGGGACCATAGGTTCCACTAGAGGCTTCTCTCTTGAAGGAAAATAATATGGTGGGTGAATACTGTCGAGCAACTGATAGAAAAGCGCAAAGTTATGACGATATCCAAGGCAATGATTATGAATATAGGCATCACGTCTGTGTCAAGTAGACCGACTCCTGCCTGCATCTACTACTATTACTCCACACATCGACCGCTATCCAGCATGCATCTAGAGTATTAAGTTCATAAGAACGGAGTAACGCCTTAAGTAAGATGATATGATGTAGAGGGATAAACTCAAACAATATGATGAAAACCCCATCTTTTTACCCTTGATGGCAACAATACAAATACGTGCCTCGCTACCCCTACTTTACCATTGGGTGAGGACACCGCAAGATTGAACCCAAAACTAAGCACCTCTCCCATTGCAAGAAAAACCAATCTAGTTGGCCAAACCAAACCGATAGTTTAAAGATAAATACAACGATATCAAATCATGCATATAAGAATTCTAAGAAAGATACAAATAATATTCGTAGATAATCTGATCATAAATCCACAATTCATCGGATCTCGACAAACACACCACAAAAGAAGATTACATCGGATAGAACTCCAAGAACATCGAGGAGAACATTGTATTGAAGATCAAGGAGAGAGAAGAAGCCATCTAGCTACTAGCTATGGACCCGTAGGTCTGTGGTAAACTACTCACGCTTCATCGTAGGGCAATAGAGTTGATGTAGATGCCCTCTGTGATTGAATCCCCCTCTGGCAGGATGCCGAAAAAGGCCCCAAGATGGGATCCGCAGAAACAGAGGCTTGCGGCGGTGGAAAAGTATTTTGGTGGATGCTTCTGTTGGTTTGGGAATATTTGGGAATTTATAGGCCAAAGATTAGGGTTGGAGGAGTGCCGAGGGGCCCACAAGCCAGGGGCGCGCCCTAAGGGCTTGTGGAGCCCTCAGGAGTCTTCTGCCTTCCTTTCCAAGTCCTACGTGTTTCTTCTGGTCCAGAAAAAATCATCATAAAGTTTTATTCTGTTTGGACTCCGTTTGATATTCCTTTTCTGTAAAACTCAAAAACAAGGAAAAACATAAACTGGCACTCGGCTCTGAGTTAATAAGTTAGTCCCAAAAATAATATAAAATAGCATAATAATCCATATAAAACATCCAAACAGACAATATAACAGCATGGAACAATCAAAAATTATAGATACGTTGGAGACATATCAAGCATTCCCAAGCTTAATTCCTACTCGTCCTCGAGGAGGTAAATGATAAAAATAGAATTTTTGATGTGGAATGCTACCTAGCATATTTATCCATGTAATTTTCTTTATTGTGGCATGAATATTCAGATCTATAAGATTCAAAACAAAAGTTTAATATTGACATAAAAACAATACTACTTCAAGCATACTAATAAAGCAATCATGTCTTCTCAAAATAACATGGCCAAAGAAAGTTATCCCTACAAAACCATATAGTCTGGCTATGCTCCATCTTCATCACACAAAGTATTTTATCAGGCACAACCCTGATGACAAGCCAAGCAATTGTTTCATACTTTTGATGTTCTCAAACTTTTTCAACTTTCACGCAATACATGAGCGTGAGCCATGGATATAGCACTATAGGTGGAATAGAATATGGTGGTTGTGGAGAAGATAAGAAGAAGGAGATAGCCACACATCAACTAGGTGTATTAACGGGCTATGGAGGTGCCCATCAATAGATATCAATGTGAGTGAGTAGGGATTGCCATGCAACGGATGCACTAGAGCTATAAGTGTATGAAAGCTCAAAAAGAAACTAAGTGGGTGTGCATCAAACTCGCTTGGTCACGAAGACCTAGGGAAATTTGAGGAAGCCCATCATTAGAATATACAAGCCAAGTTATATAATGAAAAATTCCCACTAGTATATGAAAGTGACAACATAGGAGACTCTCTATCATGAAGATCATGGTGCTACTTTGAAGCACAAGTGTGGAAAAAGGATAGTAACATTGTCCCTTCTCTCTTTTCTCTCATTTTTTGTTTGGGCTTCTTTGGCCTCATTTATTTTTTATAAAGTCTGGAGACTCATCCCAACTTGTGATGGAGTCATAGCTTCCATCATCCTTTCCTCACATGGGACAATGCTCTAATAATGATGATCATCACACTTTTATTTACTTACAACTCAAGAATTACAACTCGATACTAGAACAAAATATGACTCTATATGAATGCCTCCGACGGTGTACCCAGATGTGCAATGATCAAGAGTGGCATGTATACAAAAATGAACGGGGGCCTTGCCACAAATACTATGCCAACTACATGATCATGCAAAGGAATGTGACAATGATGGAGCGTGTCATAATAAAACAGAAAGGTGAAAGTTGCATGGCAATATATCTCGGAATGGCTATGGAAATGCCATAATAGTTAGGTATGGTGGCTGTTTTGAGGAAGGTATATGGTGGGTTTAATGCAACGGTGAAAGTTGCGCGGTACTAGAGAGGCTAGCAATGGTGGAAGGGTGAGAGTATGTATAATCCATGGACTCAACATTAGTCATAAAGAACTCACATACTTATTGCAAAAATCTATTAGCCATCAAAACAAAGTACTACAGGCATGCTCCTAGGTGGATAGATTGGCTGGAAAAGACCATCGTTCATCCCCGACCGCCAGTCATAAGGAAGACACTCGAAAAATAAATCATGCTCCGACTTCATCACATAATGGTTCGCCATCTTTATACCTCAAAACAATCATAAGGAATCACAAACTTTAACACAAGTATTTCTATCAATCAAAAAATTACTCACTAGCATGACTCTAATATCACCATCTTTATACCTCAAAACAATCATAAGGAATCAAACTTCACAAAGTATTCAACACTCTTTATATGAAAGTTTTTATTATATCCCTCTTGGATGCCCATCATATTAGGATTAAATTCATAATCTAAGAAAATTACCATTCTGTTTAGAGACTCTCAAAATAATATAAGTGAAGCATGTGAGTTCAACAATTTCTATAAAATAAAGCCACCACTGTGCTCTAAAAAGATATAAGTGAAGCACTAGAGCAATTGCCTAGCTCAAAAAATATAAGTGAAGCACATAGAGTATTTTAATAAATTCGCAATTCATGCGTGACTCTCTCAAAAGGTGTGTACAGTAAGGATGATTGTGGCAAACTAAAAAGCAAAGACTCATATCATGCAAGACGCTCCAAGAAAAACACATATCATGTGGTGAATAAAAATATAGCCTCAAGTAAATTTACCGATAGATGAAGACGAAAGAGGGGATGCCAACCGGGGCATCCCCAAGCTTAGATGCTTGGTTTTCCTTGAATATTACCTTAGGGTGCCTTGGGAGTCCCCAAGCTTAGGCTCTTTCCACTCCTTATTCCATTGTCCATGAAATCTTTACCCAAAACTTGAAAAACTTCACAACACAAAACTCAACAAGAAAACTCATGAGATCCATTAGTATAAGAAAATAAATCACCACTTCTTGGTACTGTTGTGAACTCATTCTTTATTTATATTGGTGTAATATCTACTATATTCCAACTTCACCATGGTTCATACCCCCCCCATACTACCCATAGATTCATCAAAATAAGCAAACAACACATAGAAAACAGAATTTGTCAAAAATAGAATAGTCCGTAGCAATCTGAAACTTCGTATACTTATGTAACTCCAAAAATTCTGAAAAATTAGGACAACATAGGCAATTCGTATATCAATCTTGTGTAAAACATTCAGATTTTTTCCACGCTTATGTGATTTTTAACAATTCTGGCAATGAGCGCAAAAGTTTCTGTTTTTCAGCAAGATCAAATTAACTATCACCATAGATCATCCCAAAGGTCTTGCTTGGCTCAAACACTAATTAAAAACGAAAATACAATTATTACAGTAGTAGTAATGTGTATTTATTTCAAAACAAAACCAAAAACATAAAACATAAAAATAAAACTGGGTTTCCTCCCAACAAGCGCTCTTGTTTAACGCCCCTAGCTAGGCATAAACATAGATCTAGGTATTGTTATCTTTGGTATGCAAACCATAAGTAGCCCTCGTAATAGATTCATATGGCAACTTAATTTTATTTCTTGGAAAGTGTTCCATGCCCTTTCTTAACGGAAATTAAAATCTAATGTTTCCTTCTTTCATATCAATAATTGCACCAATCGTTCTAAGGAAAGGTCAACCAAGAATAATAGGACATGTAGGATTGCAATCTATATCAAGAACAATGAAATCCATGGGCACATAATTCATATCTGCAATAATAAGAACATCATTAATCCTTCCCATAGGTTTCTTAATAGTGGAATCCGCTAGATGCAAATTCAAAGAACAATCATCAAATTCACGGAAACCTAACACAGCACATAATGTTTTTGGAATCGTGGAAACGCTAGCACCCAAATAACACAAAGCATGGAACTCATAATCTTTAATATTTATCTTAATAGTAGGTTCCTACTCATCATAAAGCTTTCTAGGGATAGAAACTTCCAATTCAAGCTTTTCTTCAAAATATTTCATCATAGCATCAATGATATGTTTATTAAAAGCTTTATTTTGATTATAAGCATGAGGAGAATTCAACATTGGTTGCAACAAGGAAATACAATCTATCAAAGAACAATTATCATAATTAAAATCCTTGAAATCCAAAAGAGTGGGTTCATCGCTACTTAAAGTTTTGACCTCTCCAATCCCACTTTTATCAATTTTTGCATTAAGATCTATAAAATCCGAATCATTGGGACGCTTTATAGCTAAATATGACTCATCCCAAGTCCCATATTTATCAAGATTTATATTATAAAACAAAGGTTCAATAGGAGTCACACCAATCACTTTAAGATCTTCATCATTATTCTCACAAAAACTAGAAGAACACGCTTTTACAAACCAATCTCGCTTAGCGCGCATCCTAGCGGTTCTTTCTTTACACTCATCAACAGAAATTTTAATAGCTTTCAGAGATCCATTAATATCAAGCTTGGGTGGCATAGATCTAATTTTCAAAGAATCGATGTCAAGAGAAATTCTATCAACGTTCCTAGCCAAATCATCAATCTTGAGCAACTTTTCTTCAACCATAGCATTGATAACTTTTTGCGAATTAATAAATTCTTTAATATTGTTCTCAAGATCAGAGGGCATCTTATTATAATTTCCATAAGAATTGTTGTAGGAATTACCATAATTATTAGAGGAATTACTAGGAAACGGCCTAGGGTTGAAATTACCTCTATATGCGTTATTACCAAAATTGTTCCTACCAACCAAATTCACATCCATAAATCCATTATTATTCTAAATAAAAGTAGACAAAGTCATATCATTAGGATCAATAGGAACACTCTTACTAGCAACCAATTTCATAAGTTCATCCATCTTTCCACTCAAAGTATTAATCTCTTCAATCGCATGCACTTTTTTACTAGTGGAAGATCTTTCGGTGTGCCATTGAGAATAATTAGCCAAAATATTATCAAGGAGTTTAGTAGCTTCTCCTAAAGTAATTTCCATAGAAGTACCTCCCACGGCAGAATCTAAAAGATTTCTAGATGCAAAATTCAATCTGGCGTAAAAAAATTGTATGATCGTCCATAAACTTAAACCATGAGTAGGGCAATTTATTAACATCAATTTCATCCTCTCCCAAGATTGTGCAACATGTTCATGATCAAGTTGCTTAAAATTCATAATATCGTTCCTAAGGGAGATGATCAGAGCGGGAGAAAAATACTTGGAAATAAAAGCATCTTTACACTTATTCCACGAATCAATACTATTTTTAGGCAAAGATGAAAACCAAGTTTTTGCGCGATCTCGTAGTGAGAACGGAAATATCTTCAATTTAACAATATCATTATCCACATATTTCTTATTTTGCATATCACATAACTCAAGGAAAGTATTTAGATGGGATGCGGCATCTTCACTAGGAAGGCCGAAAAATTGATCTTTCATAACAAGATTCAGCAAAGCGGCATTAATTTCATAAGATTTCGCACTAGTGGCGGGAGCAATCAGAGTACTAATAAAATCATTATTATTAGTGTTGGAAAAGTCACACAACTTGGTATTTTTTGAGACATGGTGACAAAGCAAGCAATTTAACACACAAGCAACCAAAAACCAAACGAAAAGACGAACGGAAGAAGGGCGAATAAAAAGGCAAATCTTTTTGTGTTTTTCTGAAATCATTTTAGAAGTGGGGGAGAGGAAAACGAGAGGCAAATGGAAAATAATGTAATGCAAGAGATGAAAGTTTATGGTGGGTACTTGGTAGGCTTGATGTAGATCTCCCCAGCAATGGCGCTAGAAATTCTTCTTGCTACTTCTTGAGCTTGCGTTGGTTTTTCCCTTGAAGAGGAAAGGATGATGCAGCAAAGTAGAGATAAGTATTTCCCTCAGTTAAGAACAAGGAATCAATCCAGTAGGAGATACATGGAAGTCTCCAATCTATGCACCTGCGCAAACAATCAAACACTTGCACCCAACGCGATAAAGGGGTTGTCAATCCCTTCACGGTCACTTGCAAGGATGAGATCTGATAGAAATAGATATAAAAGCTTACTAAAACATAAAATTAAATAAATTGAAGCAAGATATTTTTGGGTTTTTGGTTTATAGATCTGAAAATATATGATGGAAAATAGACCCGAGGGCCATAGGTTTCACTAGAGGCTTCTCTCTTCAAGGAAAATAATACGACATTGCAAAACCAAATTAAGCATACAATTACACAAGTGACTACACACATAACATTTCCACACACCAAAGTAAGCAATTACATGCATACTAAACTAGGAGAAACGAGGATCTAATCATCTACTTATTGTTGCGACGACGCTTGCCATTGCTCTGCTTCCGGCTAGATCCCTGGCCGTTTTGGGGAAGGAGGCACTTCCTCATGTCAACGATCCGCTTATACATGGTGTAGCTCGTGTACGCCTCCTTGGCCACATACACGATGTGAGCTTTGTCGAGTTTCTCCATCCAGGCTGAGTGCCAGGCACGCTTGTCCTTGTTGCAGGAATCCTTCATGTCTCTGTAGTAGGGGTCGATGATAGCCTCAGCAAGGTGAACCAGTGAGTCCTTCTCATGCTCCTTGCTTTCCCAGATCTTGTATTGGCCCTGGATGTCGACAAGATTCTGGCAGGCGATGCCTGAATTCTTGAGCACCTTTACATTGTTGGTGATGTCCACCGTAGCGAACATGTAGTGGGGGTTGTTGACAAACCTGGCAAAATGCTCGCAAGGCCTTGTGGCCAGGCAGTAGTAGTAGACGAGGACATGGTTGTGCATGCACATCTAGGCGACGGCGACCTTGGGACGAGACCCGGCACGAGCGCGGGTGTACTCGAGGTCGAACCCGACCACCTTGTACTTCTCCTCGACAAGCAACAGCTCCATGATGTGGATGGAGTGCTCCACCCAGACCGGGTTGTTGGTGTACACCACCGAGAGCTCCGTGAACCTTCTATGGGTGTCCACCATGGCATGCATGGTGAACTGCTGCTCGTCGTCGGCACCCGCTCGGAGCGCCATTGGAGCCGCGCAGGATACCCTCTAAGAATTTGCCGTGGTGGGCGTGCTTCTTGCAATGGTGGGGCACGATCGAAAGGTTGAAGAGACATGAGGGTTAAATGGCCGCTGTAATAAATGGGGGCCGGCCAGCCTGTAATCGTCATGTCTTGTCACGGCATTCATAACGGAGGATTCCAGTGCACGCTTGACAACACCGCACCGCACGCTTTTCGTTTGACCACGCGTGGGCTCGAAGAGGCGCCAAATGTATCATCGGTGAGCCTGTTCCCGCGCTACCACGTAGTTTACCGCGCAATCTTCCCGCCCAACTAGTTTGGTCACGCGTCGGCTAGAAGAGGGACAAATCGCTGGCGTTTATTGGAAAAAAAGCTTTGTAAAAACAAAGTGTGAGGAATGACTTCGGTCATAAGTTTACCCATGGGTGATGAGGTCAAAGTTACACAGAAGGGTCATGATGGACTCTCGAGTGCGATAATTAATTCTGCGCTCCACAGGGCACACGGTTGAAGAAACCAACTGTGTGCAATAATGTCAAAGATCGCAGTCGAGTTAGCTATACAGATCGTGTGCTATGAGATCGACAAGGTAAACAGATTCGAGAATGGTTAACAAAATCTAAGACCATTGCATATTAAGGTCAAAATGGTGCTACTAATATACGAGTCTCATATGATGCCATTTCAATGATTGTACCACAAAAGCTCGAAATATTACAAGGTTCAAATTCCAGAGTTATTTGGCTCAAATTCAAAGATTACAAGGTTCAAACTGATATTAGAAATGAAATTCAGCTCATCAGCTGCAAACGCTCGTGCTGATCCACTAAACATGGGTATCAGAGAGGTTCAAACTAATATTACCACTTCTAAGTCTGGTTTCGAAACCTCATAATTTTTGCAAAGGGGTCAGCCACTGAGAAGACATGTATGGGGTTGACACGATGACTTCCGATTACTCTGTCATCTGAAGTTCCAAAATGAAATTCGGCATTTTTGGAGCCTATTCCATTCAGCCGCAGCCGCTGGTGCTGATCAACAAACCATTCATTTTTGCGAAATAAATGTAGGGCAAACCTCATTACCTTCAGCACCCTTGCTCTGACAACAAAGAACCGGTAAGGTCCCTCGGTAGGAGTTCAAAGTAATTTCTGAGAGATGCAGATCTAGGCATTTGACGTGATTGTTATATTGTATCACATTATCCACCACTGGGCCTAATATTGTCTGCAAAAGAAGAAATGTGTTAGTGCCTACATGCAGTTTTGAACACTACTACAGGCCTATTTGGTTTGCAGGATTTGTAAAATGCACTAACATGCCATCTTCGATCTGACATGATTAACATGGGCATTTGATTACAATCTAGAAAAATGTAGCCTTCTTCACAAGAGGTTGGACTGGATGAAAAGTTCCCTAAGAAACCTAGTACAGATGAATCCAAAGGAGAAATGCTTATGGATTGTAATCATATGGATCAAGCAACCAATATGGGGGGACACGTATGTACTGAAATCCTCCAAAAGAATCCTTCAGAAATCGTAGTACATTGTCATTGTAAACTTGGAAAAACGTGTCACAAACTGAACTCCCTTATGGTTAACATTTAACAGGAAAGGAACATCACCTCGATATATAGCTTCTCCAAGCACGGAAAGCATCTCAGGAAACTGACAACTTGCTCCAGGTTGGGGCCGATAGATTCTAGTGCTAAGACCTTCACTGTGCGCAGTTTCGGGGTCAATCTCTGGATGATAGACGAACATACATCTTCAAAATTTGAAATAATGTTAATTTGTAGAAGGAGAGGTAGAAGGCGGCTATTGTACCTGGATGGGTGTGGATCCAATAACAAGTTCAGAGTATTTGTCATACGAGTAGCCCACCACTGTCAATTTCGGCGCAAAAATGACATTGATTCTTGTTGGACCTTCTTGATCAACTACAAGTAATCTCTCAAGTGCAGGTGTGTCCTCAGTGACCATACTGTGGTACACATCTTGTGATGTCTTCTTGCCGCACCAGCAACGCACATAAATAGTACGGAGAGTCATGGAGGTGATATGGAAGCTACTCAACCCATTGATCGCCTGAAGACGAAGGTGCTCGAGTGCAATACAGCCATGGAGCAGGCGCTCCATGTCACCATTTGGGAGGTAAACGATGACGAGCTCGAGGTGCTTCAATCGTGGACTCATGGTAGAATAAGAGCGGGCACGTCATTAAGGGGGATGGCAGTTCCTGAACTTGGCGACGCGCAACGTGGGCGCGAGGCGGAGCGCGAACGTTGGCAGTGAGCACATATGCCCATCATCAAAAGTGAGCTCCTCGAGCTGATCTAGGGCGGGGGATCGGAACCAGTCGTCAGGCTTGGCTTGGTCCTTGCCGTTGGAAAGGAACTTGCCCATTCTAAGGCCTCTGGTTGGGCCAAGGTGACTGCCGAGGATCTCGGAGAACGCATCCAAGCTTTTGCGATAGCCATGGTAGAGCTCGTGGGTGTCGATGAGGTCGAGAGGGGTGGAGTTCCATAGGGGGCGCCACCGCCGGGAAAGGACGGTTGTCCATGCCCCATATTTGATTGGGAGGAGGGAGATGATGACTGTCAACATATCATCGGGGAGGTTGCTGATGAAGTCTAGGTCTGCTGGAGTCGCTTGCGGTTCTTGCTCGCCCCGCCTCCACTTGTTGGCAGCCCTGTTCTCCACCTCTAGAGTCTCCTTGTCAGCGATGCTTTCTGATAGAAGTGGGAGTACAGGGAATATTTAGTTAAAACAGGGCAATAGAAAAGTGTATTGGTAACTAGAAGTAATTAGGTAGGAATATAGTAAGAAAATGGAATAACAATTGGTTGCTTAGATACTACACAATTCATTTGATATTGCTGGGTAAGTCAACATGCAGATACTTGAAAAGAAAACTAACTTCAAACAAAGTCTGGACGGATGATATCGTCGGGGAAGTTAGCATATATCTCATGACCAGACTCTTTTATGTGCAATGCAATTTTAGTGCCAGCTTTCAGTACATAAAACTTAGAAATTTCTTTCCAAAGGCCAGTGTGACACCCCCAATTCGACCGTACACTAATCATACACGCAAATGTGTACGATAAGATCAGGGACTCACGGGAAGATATCACAACACAACTCTAGACACAAATCAAAATAATACAAGCTTTATATTACAAGCCAGGGGCCTCGAGGGCTCGAATACAGAAGCTCCAAACACAAGAGTCAGCGGAAGCAACAATATCTGAGTACAAACATAAGTTAAACAAAGATGCCTTAAGAAGGCTAGCACAAACATCAGCACGATCGAAGAGGCAAGGCCTCCTGCCTGGGACCTCCTAACTACTCCTGGTCATCGGCTGTCTCCATGTAGTAGCATCCATCTGCGATGGCATCTGGCTCCAAGGATCCACCATCTGGTTGCATCAACTGGAAAGAAGAAGGAAGGGGGAAAGGGGGTAGCAAAGCAACCGTGAGTACTCATCCAAAGTACTCACAGGCATCAGATCTATACTAAGTATGCATTGGTATCAAATGGAAGGGTTGTATCTGTGGACTGAACTGCAGAATGCCAGAATAGAGGGGAAGGCCTAGCCTATCAAAGACTAGCATCTTCAAGCAGCTCCAAGCATCTTGTAGCATGTAGAAGGGTAAAGAATAGCAGTTTATATTTAACAAACATGTTGTAGCATTAACACCCAGAGATCCTTCCTCGACTCCCTGCGAGAAAGCAATCCCGGGGCCACATATCCATCACATATCTCAAGTATCCATTTCTAGTTATAATAGATCAGGATACAAATCTGAACGTCCATTACCGTGGACACGGTATTCAAATATATATCTTCCCTGCAGGGGTGCACCACGTTACCCAACACTCTTGATTACTCTGGCCGGACACACCTTTCTGGGGTCAATGCCCGGCCTCGGAAGATCAACACGTCGCAGCCCTACCTAGGCTCAGCGGAGAGGTCCTCACCGGTCTACATCCTAAGCACTTAGGGGTCTCTGGCCCATCGCCCGTTGCACTCCAGGTCGTTGTGAGCAGGGTGGATACAAGCACCACCTCGGATGGCCGGCACGATTCGACCGTGCCGCAATGCTGAACTGGACGTCTGACAAAGCTTCGGCTGATACTGCAACGTCGAGGCCCATATCTATTCTCACGTGGTGGTTAGTGCGTAAAGGCCAGAGGCCAACTCAGAACAAATACCCAAACTTGTTAGTGCATTGGGGGCTCGCGGAGACGAGCAAAGACTCACCATAATGTGATCCCGTCGCCCCGTCTCATAGACTTACGGCAAGGGCCTAGAATGCCCAGCCATGCCATGTAGAAAACTCGCGGGTGCTCTACGGGCCCGCCCGACTTTCACATAAATTTGCGGGTACCCCTCAGGGCCGACCCGACTTCAACAAGGGTCTCAAGTAAAGTCCGGGTAACCGTGTGTCCAAACATCAAGGGGAAAACCCGAGGAATCACCCCCGGTGGATTCCACTCGATGTAGTCATCAAGGTGAACATAAGAGGAACCACCCTCGAGGTTCACACTTGAGGGGTTGCACGACAGAGTCGTATCGGGAGTGGTGAAGGAGGAACCACCCTCGTTGACCACGACCGAATAGCTACACTACAGAGTTGTCATCAGGAGTGTGTATGAGGTTCCAATCTCGGCACTCGATGGTAACTCTGTAGAGTCGAGCAACAAAAAGGGGCGTGATGTGATGTGAGGTGTCGGGCTCTGGTCATCGATCATGTTGATCGAGTCGTCGATGATGAAGCAGGGGCAACAAGGACAAGGTGGGGGTCACTGATGGATCACTAACCAACCTATACTAAGCAGTTTAGGATAAGCAGGTAAGGTACAATGAGCAGGTTACAAAAGCAGGCTATGCATCAGAATAGGAGCAAACAATAACAACAGCAAAGTCTAATGCAAGCATGAGAGAATGGAATGGGCAATATCGGAATGATCAAAGGGGGGGCTTGCCTGGAAGCTCCACTGAAAGGGAAGAAGGGTTGTCGTCGACGTAGTCGATCATAGGGGCATCAGCAGCGGTCTCGGGGTCTACCGGAGAGAAGAGGGGAAGAAACAATAAGTACAGAGCAAACAAGTGCAATACTATGCATGACAAGACAATAAGCAGAGCTAGGGGTGTTCTAACGCGGTGCTACATGATACCGGCGAAGGGTGATAACATCCGGAAAGTTTTCCCGGAGTTAAGCATTTTCGGACAGACGAACCGGAGGGGAAAAGTTCGATGTTCGTTGTGCTAGGGGCATGTGACAGATGGGAGAGCATATTCCGATTCGTCTCGCCGTTCTGAGCAACTTTCATGTACAAAGTATTTTAATTGGAGCTACGGTTTATTTTAAAATAATTTTCAAAGGTTTAAACAATTTTCTGAAAATTACAGGATTTATTTTAATTCAAAAATATATTAAGTGTAATTGCTATGGGTACATAGAGAGTGTACCCAGAGATGTGAAAGTGTGGCTGATAGTGGGGCCACACTGTTGAGTCAGCAGCTGACCCAGTCAACCTTATCCAAAAGAATAGTGTGCTAGATCCACATGTCATAGACGGTAGTTTTAACTAGTGGATTATTTTAAACAGAGGGTTAGTTAAGTGGTTTGGTCCATATATCAGGGACAGTCGTCATATTGGCCTAACTAATATGATTAGTGGGGGGGTTAGGCCTAAGTTAAGTAACTGGCCGGTCGGCCCCACATGTCATAGGGCCAGGCCGGCCTCTCTGGTAGGGCACGCACGGGCACCGGGTGCCGGCGGCCAGGATCAGCAGCGGCCAACGACGGCGAGCGCTGGTGATGGTGGTGGCTAGCAGCGGCAGCAATAGCAGAGGAGTAGCGGCAGCCGCGCGCGGCAGCAGCAGGCAGCATCGCGGGCGGGGGCGGGCGCACGCACGGGGCGCAGCCCGAGCGTAGCTGGTGCGCGGACAAGCGGGGCGACGGGTGAGGGAGTCCTGGACTAAGGAGTCCTCGGGCGTCCGGCCTGTTAGCCTTGGGCCGGACTGATGGGCTGTGAAGATACGAAGACCAAAGACTTTACCCGTGTCCGGATGGGGCTTTCCTTGACGTGGAAGGCAAGCTTGGCGACCAAATATGTAGATTCCCTTCTTTGTAACCGACCCTGTGTAACCCTAGATCCTCCCGGTGTCTATATAAACCGGATGACTTAGTCCGGAGAAGAGATACTCATAGTATAGTCATACAGGCTAGGCTTTTAGGGTTTAGCCATTACGATCTCGTGGTAGATCAACTCTTGTAATACTCATATTCATCAAGATCAATCAAGTAGGAAGTAGGGTATTACCTCCGTAGAGAGGGCCCGAACCTGGGTAAACATCGTGTCCCCTGTCTCCTGTTACCATCGACCTTAGACGCACAGTTTGGGACCCCCTACCCGAGATCCGCCGGTATTGACACCGACATTAGTGCTTTCATTGAGAGTTCCATTGTGTCGTCCTCAAAAGGTTCGATGGCCCCTTCAATCATCAACAATAACGTTGTCCAAGGAGAAACCTTCCTCCCCGGACAGATCTTCATGTTCGGCGACTTCATGCTGTGGGCCAACCCGTTTGGCCACCTGGAGCAGATCGATAGCTACGCTGCTGGCCATCAGGTCAGATTTGGGAGCTTGAATTACGTCGCGGACATCTGTGGAGATTTGATCTTCGCCGGATTTGAGACCGCAGCGACCGCTCCTAGTCACCTTGATGAACATGGCCTAAATCTATCGTCAAACCACATCCAGGAGATAGCTCCTGTAACTGCTCTGGCCTTAGATCCGGAGCATACTGCGCCATCCAAGGATTGGAGGCTCAACCCCACCACGGAGGCCATAGATTCCCCGGTGTTGGAGCCGCACATGGACTTAACCTCACACAATACTTGTGTCACCGGAACTCCGGACTCTTCTCTGGGTGTAAGTTCCAAACCATGTGAGTCCGCGGATGCCGAACTTGATCATTTATCGATCTTCGAGTTCAGCGCCGCAGACATCTTCCAGCACTCGCCTTGGGCGATGTGCTAAACTCCTTAAAGAGCCTGTCCTTGGCAGGGGACTCACAGCCGAACTATGTTCGGTTCGAACTAGGGGCTGACGATGGAGAATCTTGGCATCTTCGACATCGTCCCCTTTTGCAGCGGCTATCACGCACTGCTTGGATGGACGGCATTTGCTCGATTCAATGCGGCACCTCACTACGCTTATCTCAAGCTCAAGATGCCCGGACCACGTGGCGCCATAACAGTCAATGGAAATATGGAACGCTCCCTCCGTACCAAGGAGCATACCATGGCCTTAGCAGCAGAAGTACAGCGCGGCCTTTTCCAGCAGAACCTTAATTCGACGGCCGAGCCCCCGGACACCATTAAGAGAGTCCGGACTATTCTGCAGCAAGACAGCCCGGCTCATCAAGAGCTTAACTAGCAATTTGGCCTCCATCCCAGTCCCGATCAAATGGTGGCATTCGTACCTCGCGTACATAACTACGCACTCAAAATCCCATGGGCATCGATGGAGGCATAGCTAGCTCGTGATCCACAGTGTGGCTCGACCGACCCTCGATCCGCACACCTTTACTTTTTCTTTTTCATTTTGGGTTTTTCTCTTCTCGAGGCTTTTTCTGATAAACTGATCGTCGGACCGATCACGGGACGGATACACGAAGGAGGCAAGGAGCTTTGACGTACAAGGGAATCCCCAGGTGGTCTCTGCTAATGATTGCTATACCTGTTTTACATACCCGCACGCACCTCGCTCTTGGTCATGGCATGTTAAATAGCCTTACTTGTTTATCGCATTACTTGCACAAGTACGCCTCGACGTATTAATCAAATTACAATGGAAAATAATTGGCAGCGTCAGCTTATTACTTGATTTTTTTCCTTGCCTTTGTATTTATTACTCAATGCACCCGTACACTCTGGTACGTATTACTTCGCCAGAGGCTTCATCATGCCCCGCAATACGGAAATAAAGTCCGAACACTTTTTACAGTACAGTTCGGCACCCCGAACTTATAGCATTATATGCATCGGCTCCGAATCATGTCTTTGGTCAATAGTTGGGTTGCCCGGCTCCTGTGCTTACTACCTTACGTTCTATATCGGCTAGGGTAGTAAAGGGAGAACTACTGCGATTGTGTCCCGGTTCTTCCGGACGAGCACCTCAATAGAGAAAGCCGAAAACTGACTGTCATGATGCAGCGAGAGCTGGTCAGTTGTTCGAGAGGTTTCAAATCCTTAGAGATTTTTTCCGCTTTATGCGAGGAATCAGTTTTTATCTGATTAGGTGTGTATAGCGCCCCTAGTTCGGCCTTCCGACTACCAGGGGCTTCGCCAAAATTCTCATTGTCAAACTCCTATGGCTAAGTGAGGGTGATAAAGGCCGTATAGTCTGATTGCCTTGTTCGTTGCGCTAAACACCTCCTTTGAGGACCAGAATGTGGAGAAAAGAGTGTTTAGATTTATCCTGAACACCCCCGTACTACCTATGTGGGGGCAGAAGCCGAAAACTGGCCAACCCTTAGATTTCATAAACGGCCGCATAGGAGGTAAAATTTTAAAGTCACAAGCATTATATTACATAACGACCTTGTTTCATATTACAGGACAGGATAATATGAATGTTTTCATGGGAATATAACATCATTCGCACATTGCTCCGCCACAAGGCGGGATCCCTCCCGGACACTATCAAAATATAGCTCGTGTCGGCGGTGCTCCTTGCCCTCAGGTGGCCCCTCGATCATCAGCTTCTTGGCATCCATCTTCGCCCAGTGCATCTTGGCGCGGGCAAAGGCCATCCGTGCACCTTCAATGCAGACCGACCGCTTCATGACTTCAAGCCATGGGCAGGCACTCACAAGTCGCTTCACAAGTCGGAAGTAGCTGCTGGGCATGGGCTCGGCAGGCCATAGCCGGACTATTAGGTCCTTCATGGCCAACTCGGCCGCCTTGTGCAGCTCGACCAGCTGTTTCAGCTGGTCGCTGAATGACAGTGGATGTTCTGGTCCAAGGTATTGAGACAGAACAGCTTCTCCGTAGAACTCCCTTTGTCGGCTCGATAGAACTCGGCAGCATCTAATATGCTGTGTGGCAAATCCGTAAACGCCCCTGGAGAGCTCCAAATTCGAGTAAGTAAAAGGAACGTTTCCTTCGCAGACTTGCTTTGCATAATCAAAGCCTTACCCGCCGCGATATTCTTGGCCGCCTGGATTCCCTGGAGGGTGCTCTGGGCTTCGGCTCGGGCATGTTGTGCACTCTGGCGGGCCTTCGCAGGTTCGGGCCCTCGCGTCTTAAAATCACGCTCCAAGGACTCGTACTTCTTCACGGCGTCCTGGAGCTCTTGCCGGACCTCGCTGACCCAGGCCTCATGCTTTTCGCGCGCGGCGCATTCCTTGGCCGCTTTGTTCTCGGCCTTGGCCAATGCCTTCTTGAGGGCCGCCACCTCGGTCGTGGCCCCTAATAAAGTTCATGACACTTTAGTCAGCACGAACCATTCATCCTTCCTGAATATACACGCAGGTTACTGCATACCTTGGCTGTCCTCCAGCTGCTTCTTCACAAGGCCGAGCTCTTCCTCGGCCCCCTCCCGGTTCTGCTTCAGTCCGGAGACCTTCGCAGTATGAGCGGCAGCAGCCAATAGTGACGCCTGCTTATTCACATAGACATCTTATGTTAGACTCCTGCGAAAATTATTTTGATCCTCTGTTCGGCTTTTTCTTTCCGAACACCGAACAGAGCATCAGGGGCTACTGTCTACACTATGATATTCTTTCTACAATTACATTGCTTACCTCAAAGCCTGTTACAAGGCTAGCGCAGGCTTCGGTCAGTCTGCTTTTGGCGGAACGAACCATCTCGCTCACCGTACCCATAAGGATACGGTGCTCACCCACAATGGAAGCGCCTCGCAACACTTCCAGCAAATTATCCGGTGCCTCTGATTGGACAGAGGTCACCGACAGAATAAGCACACCTCCTCCTTTCAGGGAAGGCCGCTCAATTAACTCCGGAGTCGTGTAGGTCTCCGGAATGGTATCCGGCTGGGGCCCTATTGAACTTGGCCCCCATCACCAGTTCCCATGGGGGCTTTTTCCCCCATGTGTCCGGCGGCCGAGGAGTCTCCTTTGGCGCCACCCCGACGACCTCCGGAACCTCTCCCTGACCCGGGAAGGTCCTTTGGGACACCACCTCGTCATCACCCTTGGCCGGGGAAGAGTGAGCGGGCGGCGGTGACACGCTGGCCATCTCCTTAGAATCTAGCGAACCTCCTGTTGAGGATCGCGGGGAGCTGTCACGGGCCGGACTGCAATGGCATGATTTAAACATATTAATATTACAAAGCGGAAAGGCCAGACATTTGGACGTGCATAAGGTTTTTGGTACTTACGAGGCGGCCCGAGGCTTGGCCCGGGGCAGTCGCTCCGGACTGCTATCGACATCCCACGCGGAGTTATCCGCGAGGGAGCCCTTCCCCTTCTTGGGCGCCTACGCCTCCAGATTTGTGGAGGCCCCCCTTTTCTTCCTTCCCCCCTCAGGAGGAGAGTCGCTTTCTTCCTCCTCCTTGTCGTCATCTTCGGCGGTCGAAGAGTGAGTCTCGTCTTCGGATGTCTCGTCCGAAGCACCTTTTTGGCGAGGGCCACTCCTGGCCCCCTTGGCCGTTTTCTTGCCTTCTTCTCCGGCACATCACAAGGCACCGGAAACAGCATCTTCATCAGAAGTGGGGTTTCTTGGTCTTCGGGTAGCGGAGCCGGACCGTTAATCCGCCCCGCTATATCGATCCAGGCCTGAAAAATTGATAGGAAGGCTTAGACTCCTTCGTCAAAATATTCCAGGAAAGGGTATACCTTGAAAACATGAAAGAACTTATCGAATTAGCCTGGCGTTTTAAGCTAAGCCCACGATCCTCGGTCGTAGGCGGTGGTGTCTCGCCGGCCTTGAAGAGCACTTTCCAGATGTCTTCGTGCGTCGTGCCGAAGAGCTCTAGTAGCGTCTGGTGCTTGGCCAGATCGAACTCCCACAAATAGCAAGTCCGACGTTAGCACGGAAGGATCTGGCGAATGAGCATAACCTAGATCACGTTGACAAGTTTGATTCTCTTGGTTATCATGTTCTGGACGCACGTCTGGAGCCCAGTCAGCTCGTTCAAGGAACCCCAGGTTAAGCCCTTCTCTTGCCAGGAGGTGAGCCGCATCGGAACTCCGGATCAGAATTTGGGGGCTGCCGCCCAGCTGGTGTCGCGCGGCTCGGTGATGTAGAACCACCCCGACTACCACCCCTTCACCGTCTCCACAAAGGAGCCTTCGGGCCAGGTGACATTGGGCAGCTTGCCCACCATGGCGCCTCCGCACTCTGCTTGTTGGCCGCTCACCACCTTCGGCTTCACATTGAAGGTCTTGAGCCATAGGCCGAAGTGAGGTGGATGCGGAGAAAGGCCTCGCACACGACAATAAATGCCGAGATGTTAAGGATAGAGTTGGGGGCTAGATCGTGGAAGTCCAGCCCGTAGTAAAACATCAATCCACAGACAAACGGGTGAAGATGGAATCCCAGCCCGCGGATGAAATGTGCGAGAAACACAACCCTCTCATGGGCCTCTGGGGTAGGGATGATTTGTCCCATGGCCGAGAGTCGGTGAACGATCCCCTTGGCTAGGTATCCGGCCTCCCGGAGCTCCTTAATGTCCTTCTTCTTGACGGAGGAGGCCATCCACTTGCCTCTGGCTCCGGATCCGGACATAATTGGAGTGCTGTCTCGGGCGGGGAAAGCTAGAGCTTGGGCGCTGGAGCTCGAGAATGGATGGGCAGAGGAAGAGAGAAGGTGTGGGAGAAGAAGGGGGAATCCTTATCCACTTATAAAGGCAGTGAATACTGAACGCCTCCCCACTCACCTCAAAACTCGCCTATTCCTAAGGGCTGTGTGAATGGTACGGTTGGGTTACCCACGCCCATCTTGATGAGAATCCCGCAATAAGGGGACACGATCTCTGCTTTGACAAGACGTGTCGATGGCAACCGCGTCTCGAAACATGGAGCGCAGACGAAAAACGGTTCGAAATTATGACCAGACAGACGTGATGTCATGTTACAAAAAGTTGTCAGCGGATTGGACTCATGTAAAATTATATTCTCTCTGCGGTTGTGTGTGGTGCGTGTGTTACAGGTCCGGACACGTTCAATACGTCCGAAGATTATCTTGGAATTCGGAAGGAGGAACCCGCCTTGCAATGCCGAATACAGATCTATGCGCCAGATACCTTGTCATTGAAACCAGGTTCAGTGGCTACTGAGGGAGTCCTGGACTAAGGGGTCCTCGGGCGTCCGGCCTGTTAGCCATGGGCCGAACTGATGGGCTGTGAAGATACGAAGACCGAAGACTTTACCCGTGTCCGGATGGGGCTCTCCTTGGCTTGGAAGGCAAGCTTGGCAACCAAATATGTAGATTCCCTTCTTTGTAACCGACCCTGTGTAACCCTAGATCCTCCCGGTGTCTATATAAACCGGAGGACTTAGTCCGGAGAAGAGATACTCATTAGTATAGTCATACAGGCTAGGCGTTAGGGTTTTGCCATTACGATCTCGTGGTAGATCAACTCTTGTAATACTCATATTCATCAAGATCAATCAAGCAGGAAGTAGGGTATTACCTCCATAGAGAGGGCCCGAACCTGGGTAAACATCGTGTCCCCTGTCTCCTATTACCATCGACCATAGACGCACAGTTCGGGACCCCCTACCCGAGATCCGCCGGTTTTGACACCAACAACGGGCGCGTGGGGGCGCGTCAACGGTCACGACGACCGCGACGATGGTGCACGGCGACTGCGGCTCTGGTCAGAAGAACGGGTGGCGCGGACGACGGCCTATGCCGGTGAATCGAGGAGGGGGATAGGGGGAGCAGCCGCGGGAGCTCACAGGGGAGGTCAAGGCGCTGCCGGGGCGTGAGGAGCGCGGCGCCCGGATGCGGTCACGTGAACACGGCGGCGAGTAGAGGGTTCGAGGGGAAACAGACGGGAGGGCTCACCAGCCATTGATACGTCTCCGTCGTATCTATAACTTTTGATTGTTCCATGCCAATATTATTCAACTTTCATATACTTTTTGGCAACTTTTTATACTACTTTTAGGACTAACATATTGATCCAGTGCCCAGTGCCAGTTCCTGTCTGTTGCATGTTTTATGTTTCACAGAATATCCATCTCAAACGGAGTCCAAACGGGATAAAAACGGACGGAGCTTATTTTTGGAATATTTGGAAAATCTGGGAGAAATATCAACGCGAAACGGTGCCCGAGGTGGCCACGAGGCAGGGGGCGCGCCCCTGACCCTCGTGGGCCACCCGTAAGGCAGTTGATGCCCTTCTTCGGCCGCAAGAAAGCTATTTTTTGGTAAAAAAATCACGACGAAGATTTCAGTCCAATCGTAGTTACGGATCTCCATATATATACGAAACGGTGAAAGGGTAGCGGGGAGAACGCAGAAACAGTGAGAGACAGATCCAATCTCGGAGGGGCTCTCGCCCCTCCCACGCCATGGAGGCCATGGACCAGAGGGGAAACCCTTCTCCCATCTAGGGAGAAGGTCAAGGAAGAAGAAGAAGGAGGGGGGCTCTCTCCCCCTCGCTTCCGGTGGCGCCGGAGTGCCGCCGGGGCCCATCATCATCACCGCGATCTACACCAACACCTCCATCATCTTCACCAACATCTCCATCACCTTCCCCCATCTATCTACAGCGGTCCACTCTCCCTCATCCCGCTGTACCCTCTACTTGAACATGGTGCTTTATGCTTCATATTATTATCCAATGATGTGTTGCCATCCTATGATGTCTGAGTAGATTTTCGTTGTCCTATCGGTGGTTGATGAATTGCTATGATTGATTTAATTTGCTTGTGGTTATGTTGCTGTCCTTTGGTGCCCATCATATGAGCGCGCACGTGGATCACACCATAGGGTTAGTTGTATGTTGATAGGACTATGTATTGGAGGGCAAGGGTGACAGAAGCTTCAGCCTAGCATAGAAATTGATGCATACGGGATTGAAGGGGGACCAATATATCTTAATGCTATGGTTGGGTTTTACCTTAATGAACTTTAGTAGTTGCGGATGCTTGCTAAAAGTTCCAATCATAAGTGCATAGAATTCCAAGTAAGCGATGACATGCTAGCAGTGGCCTCTCCCACATGAAACTTGCTATTGGTCTAGTAAAGTAGTCAATTGCTTAGGGACAATTTCACAACTCCTACCACCACTTTTCCACACTCACTATATTTACTTTATTGCTTCTTTACCTTAACAACCCCTAGCTTTTACTTTCGTGCTCTTTACTTTCTTGCAAACCTATCCAAAAACACCTACAAAGTACTTCTAGTTTCATACTTGTTCTACGTAAAGCGAACATTAAGCGTGCGTAGAGTTGTATCAGTGGCAGATAGGACTTGAGGGAATATTTGCTCTACCTTTAGCTCCTCGTTGGGTTCGACACTCTAACTTATCGAAAGAGGCTACAATTGATCCCCTATACTTGTGGGTTATTAAGACCTTTTTCTGGCGCTGTTGCCGGGGAGCAATAGCGTGGGGTGAATATTCTTGTGTGTGCTTGTTTGCTTTATCACTAAGTAATTTTATTTCTTGTTCTTAGTTGTTTTCTATCTTTAGTTATGGGTAGGAAACGCAAAATACCAAAAAAATTAGTTGTACCTACTAAACCAATGGTTGAAGAACCACTCAAAATCTATCACCCTACTGAAGCTTATTACTTTGATCATCTTCGATCCCTATGTGCTCGTGCTGAAACCCCAACTAGCTTAGTTGCGGGCAAATCTTTAGATGAGCATGCTTGTTATGTGCGACACCGAATATCTGAAAAAGGGAAAATTTTACTGGGTCAAATTCATCGTTTGCAATATTATGCTTGGAATTTATTCGAAATATATGATATTACTTGTTGTTCTGAAAACCCTAAGAAACACCTTCCCTATCAATGTGAGTTTAGTGATAATGGAATCGTATCTTCTTATGCTAAGGGTGTTTATAGTTACTATGATGTTCAACAAATTGAAGAATTTGTTGCTTTTAAGGGTGCTTATGAAATTGCTTCTTTGATTGAAACGTATGATGCTACTCTTTACAAATCTGATTTGCCATACTTAAATATTGCTATGATAATTATGCTTCTAATGCCTATGTTGAACCATATATTAAGGACTACCCCGCTGTCCAAGAAGAGACTAATATTTTGCAGGAGTCTGTGGAAGAAGAAATTGATGAAACTGTGAGCTCATTGGATGAAAAAGATGAGGAGGAGAGCGAAGAACAAAAGGAGGAAGAGCGGATTAGCTACCCGTGCCCACCTTCTAATGAGAGTAACTCTTCAACTCATACATTGTTTAATTTCCCTTCGTGCTTACGAAGGATGATTGCTATGATGATTGTTATGATCCCGTTGATTCTCTTGAAATATCCCTTTTTGATGATGCTTGCTATGCTTGTGGCCAAGATGCCAATATGAATTATGCTTATGGAGATGAACTTGCTATAGTTCCTTATGTTAAACATGAAATTGTTGCTATTGCACCCACGCATGATAGTCCTATTATCTTTTTGAATTCTCCAAAGTACACTATATCGGAGAAGTTTGATCTTATTAAGGATTATATTGATGGGTTGCCTTCTACCGTTGCACATGATGATTTTGATAGATATAATATACATGTGCTTGCTGCTCCTACTTGCAATTATTATGAGAGAGGAACTACATCTCCACCTCTCTATGTTTCCAATACAATAAAATTGCAAGAAACTATTTATACTATGCATTGGCCTTTACTATGTGCGCATGAATTGTTCTTTTATGACATGCCTATGCATAGGAAGAGAGTTAGACTTCGTCATTACATGATATATGTTACATTGTGCTCACTACTAAATTACAAATCATTGCTAATTAAAATTGGCTTTGATATACCTTGGGGTCCGGGTGGATTCACTACTTGAGCACTATATGCCTAGCTTAATGGCTTTAAAGAAAGCGCTGCCGGGGAGACAACCCGGAAGTTTTAGAGAGTCATTTATTTCTGTTGTGTGCCTTTATAAGGTTTAAAAATAAAAATAATGTGCCAAGGTTTGCCTTTAGGATGTTTACAATGCTTGTTGGTTTGTACGGTGCAGGACAGAAACTTTGGCTGTAGTGCGCGATTTTAAATGTTTTACTGGAAAGTCAAATGGTTCTGATTCTTTTTGCACTGTCTTTCCATACAAATTTTTTATTTTTCGTAATTTTTGTAGAATTGTTCAAGTATCAGAAGTATGGTGAATGTTCAGATTATTACAGACTGTTCTGTTTTAGACAGATTCTGTTTTTTATGCATAGTTTGCTTGTTTTGATGAAACTATCAATTTATATCAGTGGATTAAGCCATGAAAAAGTTATATTACAAGTAGACATAATGCAAAAACAAAATATGAATGGGTTTGCAACAGTACTTAGAGTAGTGATTTGCTTTATTATGCTAACGGATCTTACCGAGTTTTCTGTTGAAGTTTTGTGTGGATGAAGTGTTCGATGATCGAGAAGGTCTCGATGTGAGAAGAAGGAAGAGAGGAAAGAGCTCAAGCTTGGGGATGCCCGAGGCACCCCAAGTAAATATTCAAGGAGACTCAAGCGTCTAAGCTTGGGGATGCCCCGGAAGGCATCCCCTCTTTCTTCAACAAGTATCGGTATGTTTTCGGATTCGTTTTGTTCATGCGATATGTGTAAATCTTGGAGCGTCTTTTGCATTTAGTTTTCACTTTTCTTTTATGCACCATGCTGGTATGAGATAGTCCTTGGTTGATTTATAGAATGCTCTTTACACTTCACTTATATCTTTTGAGTATGGCTTTATAGAATGCTTCATGTGCTTCACTTATATCATTTGAAGTTTGGATTGCCTGTTTCTCTTTACATAGAAAACCGCCATTTGTAGAATGCTCTTTTGCTTCACTTATATTTGTTAGAGCGTGGGCATATCTTTTGTAGAAAGAATTAAACTCTCTTGCTTCACTTATATCTATTTAGAGAGATGACAGGAACTGGTCATTCACATGGTTAGTCATAAAATCCTACATAAAACTTCTAGATCACTGAATATGATATGTTTGATTCCTTGCAACAGTTTTGCGATATAAAGATGGTGATATTAGAGTCGTGCTAGTTGAGTAATTGTGAAATTGAGGAATACTTGTGTTGAGGTTTGCAAGTCCCGTAGCATGCACGTATGGTGAACCGTTATGTAACGAAGTCGGAGCATGAGGTATTCTTTCATTGCTTTCCTTATGAGTGGCGGTCGGGGACGAGCGATGGTCTTTTCCTACCAATCTATCCCCCTAGGGGCATGCGTAGTAGTCCTTTGCTTCGAGGGCTAATAAACTTTTGCAATAAGTATATGAGTTCTTTATGACTAATGTGAGTCCATGGATTATACGCACTCTCAACCTTCCATCATTGCTAGCCTCTTTGGTACCGTGCATTGCCCCTTCTCACCTCGAGAGTTGGTGCAAACTTCGCCAGTGCATCCAAACCCCGTGATATGATACGCTCTGTCACACATAAACCTCATTATATCTTCCTCAAAACAGCCACCATACCTACCTATCATGGCATTTCCATAGCCATTCCGAGATATATTGCCATGCAACTTCCATCATCATCATATACATGACTTGAGCATTTATTGTCATATTGCTTTACATGATCGTAAGATAGCTAGCATGATGTTTTCATGGCTTGTCCATTTTTTGATGTCATTGCTACGCTAGATCGTTGCACATCCCTGTACACCGCCGGAGGCATTCATATAGAGTCATATATTTGTTCTAGTATCGAGTTGTAAGTAAATAAAAGTGTGATGATCATCATTATTAGAGCATTTCCCCAGTGAGGAAAGGATGATGGAGACTATGATTCCCCCACAAGTCGGGATGAGACTCCGGACTTTAAAAATAAATAAAAGAGGCCAAAGAAGCCCAAATAAAAAAAAGAGGCCAAAGAAGCCCACCAAAAAAAGAGAAAAAAAACAAAAATAAAAAAATGAGAGAAAAAGAGAGAAGGGGCAATGTTACTATCCTTTTACCACACTTGTGCTTCAAAGTAGCACCATGTTTTTCATATAGAGAGTCTCTTGAGATATCACTTTCATATACTAGTGGGAATTTTCATTATAGAACTTGGCTTGTATATTCCGATGATGGGCTTCCACAAATGCCCGAGGTCTTCATGAGCAAGCAAGTTGGATGCACACCCACTTAGTTTCTAGTTTGAGCTTTCATACACTTATAGCTCTTAGTGCATCCGTTGCATTGCAACCCCTACTCCTCACATTGACATCAATTGATGGGCATCTCCATAGCCCGTTGATTAGCCGCGTCGATGTGAGACTTTCTCCTTTTTTGTCTTCTCCACATAACCCCCATCATCATATGCTATTCCACCAATAGTGCTATGTCCATGGCTTGCGCTCATGTATTGCGTGAGGGTTGAAAAGGCTGAAGCGCGTTAAAAAGTATGAACCAATTGCTCGGCTTGTCATCGGGGTTGTGCATGATTTGAATGCTTTGTGTGGTGAAGATGGAGCATAGCCAGACTATATGATTTTGTAGGGATGAGCTTTCTTTGGCTATGTTATTTCGATAAGACATAATTTCTTGGTTGGTATGCTTGAGGTATTATTGTTTTTATGTCAAATGATAGACTATTGCTCTGAATCACTCGTGTCTTAATATTCATGCCATGATTAGATACATGATCAAGATTATGCTAGGTAGCATTCCACATCAAAAAATTATTATTTTTATCATTTACCTCCTCGAGGACGAGCAGGAATTAAGCTTGGGGATGCTGATACGTCTCCGTCGTATCTATAATTTTTGATTGTTCCATGCCAATATTATTCAACTTTCATATACTTTTTGGCAACTTTTTATACTATTTTTGGGACTAACATATTGACCCAGTGCCAGTTCCTGTCTGTTGCATGTTTTATGTTTCGCAGAATATCCATATCAGACATAGTCCAAACGGGATAAAAACGGACGGAGCTTATTTTTGGAATATTTGGAAAATATGGGAGAAAGATCAACGCGAAACGGTGCCCGAGGTGGCCACGAGGCAGGGGGCGCGCCCCTGACCCTCATGGGCCACCCGTAAGGCGGTTGATCCCTTCTTCGGCCGCAAGAAAGCTAATTTTTGGTAAAAAAATCACGGAACGTTTCAGTCCAATCGGAGTTACGGATCTCCATATATATATATGAAACAGTGAAAGCGCAGCGGGGAGAACGCAGAAATAGAGAGAGACAGAGAGACAGATCCAATCTCGGAGGGGCTCTCGCCCCTCCCACGCCATGGAGGCCATGGACCAGAGGGGAAACCCTTCTCCCATCTAGGGAGAAGGTCAAGGAAGAAGAAGAAGGGGGGGCTCTCTCCCCCTCGCTTCCGGTGGCGCCGGAGTGCCGCCGGGGGCCATCATCATCACCGCGATCTACACCAACACCTCCATCATCTTCACCAACATCTCCATCACCTTCCCCCATCTATCTACAGCGGTCCACTCTCCCGCAACCCGATGTACCCACTACTTGAACATGGTGCTTTATGCTTCATATTATTATCCAATGGTGTGTTGCCATCCTATGATGTCTGAGTAGATTTTCGTTGTCATATCGGTGGTTGATGAATTGCTATGATTGATTTAATTTGCTTGTGGTTATGTTGCTGTCCTTTGGTGCCCATCATATGAGCGCGCGCGTGGATCACACCATAGGGTTAGTTGTATGTTGATAGGACTATGTATTGGAGGGCAAGGGTGACAGAAGCTTCAGTCTAGCATAGAAATTGATGCATACGGGATTGAAGGGGGACTAATATATCTTAATGCTATGGTTGTGTTTTACCTTAATGAACGTTAGTAGTTGCGGATGCTTGCTAATAGTTCCAATCATAAGTGCATAGAATTCCAAGTAAGCGATGACATGCTAGCAGTGGCCTCTCCCACATGAAACTTGCTATCGGTCTAGTAAAGTAGTCAATTGCTTAGGGACAATTTCGCAACTCCTACCACCACTTTTCCACACTCGCTATATTTACTTTATTGCTTCTTTACCTTAACAGCCCCTAGCTTTTACTTTCGTGCTCTTTACTTTCTTGCAAACCTATCCAAAAACACCTACAAAGTACTTCTAGTTTCATACTTGTTCTACGTAAAGCAAATGTTAAGCGTGCGTAGAGTCGTATCAGTGGCAGATAGGACTTGAGGGAATATTTGTTCTACCTTTAGCTCCTCGTTGGGTTTGACACTCTTACTTATCGAAAGAGGCTACAATTGATCCCCTATACTTGTGGGTTATCAGCCATGTAGGTGTGCAAAGGCATGCTCGGGGAGGGGCCGGAGTTGTGGTTCCGGTGACGGGGCGTCGAGGCGGCCGGTGGCAGCGTCGAGGGACCTTCCAGATCTAGGAATGGGGAGGAGAGCGGGGAGGGCGAGGTCCGGCGGTGAGGTGGCCTTGGCGAGGGGCGTTGGCATGGTGGCAGGAACGGGGAGGCATTCAGCGAGGTCCGGTGGGGTCGAACGGCGTCGGCGCCACTGGGGCAGAGACGAGGGGTGTCGGGCGGAGGCGAGGGGGATCTCTCATTCCAGATCGAGAGAGCGAGAGGGAGAGGTGGATTGGGGGGAGTAGGGTGTAGAGGGCTAGGGTTACTAGAGTGGGAGGGGATAAGGACGGAATAGGGTGGGCCGGCCTGTGGGGGTGGCCAGCGGGGTTGAGGCCCGGTGGGGAAAGGGGGGTTCCTTTTCTCTAATTTAATTTATTTTCTTTTCTATTAAAAGGATATCTACTATTTTGGATGGAAACAAGGCATCAAATGATTTTTGTTGAAAGTGAAACTTAGCAAAATGGTTCAGGAACAACATTGTGGTGTTGCCTAAAAAGTTTCTGGGCCAATGGAATTGTTCAGGCATTTTAGAAATTGAAACGGTCATTTAATAAGATGTTGGACCACTTTATAAATTTCCTAGGAATTTATTAGTAAGTCAGTTGAAGTTGGTTTCAACATGACAATGATCAGGGTAATTTGTAGGGTTATTCAAACATTTTAGTTTTCATGTTTGACTAAATTTGAATTTGGACTCAAATTTGAACTCGGATTTGAATTATGTTTTGGATCAAATGAGGATTAGCAATAGTAAGAGTGATAACCTGGCACCCTTAAAAGTGGATTACTGTAGCTTCATTATCTGGGTGTCACAATTCTCCTCCACTACAAGAAATCTCATCCCAAGATTTAAGGGGTGGAGTAAGGGGAAAGACTCGGGAAGGACGGAGCTCAACACAAGATAGGTAACTGGGGGCTATCTCAGTGACCGTGGCATAGAGGCATCTCTCGAGTTGAAATTCAAGAAAGTCATCGAGAGCAAGGTAAGGAGGTGCAATAAGAAGCTTCAACCGGGTAGGCAATCGTTCGTTGCCTGAATCAAAGGGTGAAAGGGGTTCAGAGCAATGGGAATAAGTATTGTGTCTGATACCAGAATAGATCACAGGAAGGTGGCTCATGAATTACATATGAAGCCAAGCGTGAGGAACAATTTTGGAAGACAGGGATGTACAGGAGAGTCAGGTTTCGAACATGTGGATCTATGGGTTATGGGCCCACCATGTGGGTTAAAAGCAGGAAGGCGCTAATCATTTTGCACGGTCATGATAGCAAGGCATGTTAGAGGATAGCAAGTCAATTATGTTGGCAACAACATTGGTACCAAGGGCGAGGGACAAAGAGAACCATTTTCCTGCTCGTTAAGACGAGGCGGACCAATAGGCAAAGTTCTCGTCCATCAGTGGCTACCGGAATGTCATCAACAATAGTAACAAGGTCTTACTGACAGAGTTTGTACACCGAGGTGTTTACATAAGCAGGGAATTATCTCTGCTCAGATATGATAGGTTACAAGCAAGTTGAACAAAACAATGAAAGGGAAAGTGTAGACTCGAATCAGTTATCAGTGTTCTCGAGTGTCTAACAACTCAGAACCCGTGGAAATTTGGAATTGATAAGAAATAATAGTTGATGAAGAACTCATAAGAAGTTATGTAGTTCCGTGATATTCTCGAGATACAAGAGGGTAATACTCGAGGGTAGAGCAGAATAGAGGTTAGACAGGTGAAGTGGTCTGCAGAAGACAAGTACTTCAACTTGTCTAAGAAATGGGATCAAAGAAAAACAATATGGTCAAAACCACGGTTGCAAAGGACCAAACATAGATACAAGTGGTACTTATCACAAGGGGACTATTATTATTACAAGAAGAATCAATGATAAGTTCCACATCGGGTCCATGGGCATGAACACAAAGGTTCAAGGTCGACTCCCACTTCACCAATGCATAACCTTCCATTTACGTCTCGTCTTCGACGATGTTGAAGAGGTCAAAATTTATCCGAAGAAACGCCAGTAGATATAACTCACATAATCTTCGGCTTCACACAGATTATGGAAGGCATAGGTTCAACCCATCAGGGTGTCTTAGGAACATATATTGTAATCTTCAGGAGTAACTAACACAAGCTCGGAAGCAGAGTATGGTTGACAAGAGCGGGGGATACAATTTACCAAAGGCATTATGTATCCGAGGAAAGGCTCACAAGGTGATTGAATATGAAGGACGTTGTCGGATAAAATCCAACAAAGGACCTTGTGGTCCACTAGGGATCTTATTTGAGTATCAGTACTCACCCAGAAGAAGAAAGAATGCAAGGAGATCGATTATCGAACAACTGACTAATTCAAAGCTCAAATGTAACGGAATTACAAATTTGAAATCGGGGGATCAAAAGCAGAGGCTCTGATCAAAGACAAGTAAGTTGAATAGACATAGATGGACAATCAATCAAGGTTTGATTTGTCGAACACCAGCTCATGTCTGGGGTGACGTCTGAGCCCAAGGGAAGTATTCTAACTGTGATTGATGATTGCGAGCATTCAAAAACATATCAAATCAAATGCTCAAAATTACGATGACAATGGATGCTAATGAGTATTGCTATACATATGGAAGTAACCATAATGCAAGCAGATAAGGAGGAACAAGAGTAATAGGCTACTGAGGATCTTCGGAAGATCGAATAGCATTACAAAGAATTTTGTGAAACACCTGAACAACTGTGGATGAACGGATACTCGGCAAGCGCGAGTAATTACCCGTAGGGGTATTCATGTGGCAAAGAACTGCAAGGCAGTAGGCTCAACAGACTCCCAGGACAACAGAGAGTAATTTGGGGCACCTTGTAATAACAAGAGCAACTGGGGATGAAGGTATGAACGACAATGTAGGTAGTTACTCATAAGGATTTATCGGTCGTAGGGATCGCAACGCCGAAGGGCACAAGGGTCTCGGGAAAACATCGGAGATTATCCGCGGAATCTTCTCGTGAACCAGGCCATCATCTGGAATGAAGGGGCTCTCCGGAAGAAAGTATTTACGAGAACCTAGAGTTAGAGTTAGCAAAATCATTTAACCCGAATAGAAGAGAGCTCAGATTCCTAGAGTATAGACGAGGAGTAAAAGATCCTAATACCACCCAATGGCGACGTGGGCCTGTAAGCCACACAGCCATGTTAGTATATAAGTTTTTCAAAGACTAGACTCAACTTCGGCCAAGGAGTTGGAAAGGGGGATTCCTACAGGCAGTCGGCTCTGATACCAACTTGTGACGCCCCCAATTCGACCGTACACTAATCATACACGCAAATGTGTACGATCAAGATCAGGGACTCACCGGAAGATATCACAACACAGCTCTAGACACAAATCAAAATAATACAAGCTTTATATTACAAGCCAGGGGCCTCGAGGGCTCGAATAGAGAAGCTCGAAACACAAGAGTCAGCGGAAGCAACAATATCTGAGTACAGACATAAGTTAAACAAAGATGCCTTAAGAAGGCTAGCACAAACATCAGCACGATCGAAGAGGCAAGGCCTCCTACCTGGGACCTCCTAACTACTCCTGGTCATTGGTTGTCTCCACGTAGGAGCATCCGTCAGCGATGGCATCTGGCTCCAAGGATCCACCATCTGGTTGCATCAACCGGAAAGAAGAAGGAAGGGGAGAAAAGGGGGTAGCAAAGCAACCGTGAGTACTCATCCAAAGTACTCGCAAGCATCAGATCTATACTAAGTATGCATTGGTATCAAATGGAAGGGTTGTATCTGTGGACTGAACTGCAGAATGCCAGAATAGAGGGGAAGGCCTAGCCTATCGAAGACTAGCATCTTCAAGCAGCTCCAAGCATTTTGCAGCATAGGGTAAAGAATAGCAGTTTATATTTAACAAACATGTTGTAACATTAATGCCCAGAGATCCTTCCTCGACTCCCTGCGAGAAAGCAATCCCGGGGCCACATATCCATCACATATCTCAAGTATCCATTTCTAGTTATAATAGATCAGGATACAAGTCTGAACGTCCATTATCGTGGACACGGTATTCGAATATATATCTTCCCTGCAGGGGTGCACCACGTTATCCAATGCCCGGCCTCGGAAGATCAACACGTTGGAGCCCTACCTAGGCTCAGCAGAGAGGTCCCCTCTGGTCTACATCCTAAGCACTCCGGGGTCTTGGGCCCATCGCCCGTTGCACTCCGGGTCGTTGCGAGAAGGGTGGATACCAGCACCGCCTCGGATGGCCAGCATGATCCGACCATGCCGCAATGCTGAACTGGACGTCTGACAAAGCTTCGGCTGATACTGCGACATCGAGGCCCATATCTATTCTCGCATGGTGGTTAGTGCGTAAAGGCCAGAGGCCAACTCAGAACAAATACCCAAACCTGTTAGTGCATTGGGGGCTCGCGGAGACGAGCAGAGACTCACCATAATGTGACCACGTCGCCCCGTCTCATGGACTTACAGCAAGGGCCCAGAATTCATGGTCGTGCCATGTAGAAAACTCGCGGGTGCTCTATGGGCCCGCCCGACTTTCACATCAACTCGCGGGTACCCCTCAGGGCCGACCCGACTTCAACAAGGGTCTCAAGTAAAGTCCGGGTAACCGTGTGTCCAAACATCAAGGGGAAAACCCGAGGAATCACCCCCGGTGGATTCCACTCGATGTAGTCATCAAGGTGAACGTAAGAGGAACCACCCTCGAGGTTCACACTTGAGGGGTTGCACGACAGAGTCGTATCGGGAGTGGTGAAGGAGGAACCACCCTCGTTGACCACGACCGAATAGCTACACTACAGAGTTGTCATCAGGAGTGTGTATGAGGTTCCAATCTCGGCACTCGATGGTAACTCTGTAGAGTCGAGCAACAAAAAGGGGCGTGATGTGATGTGAGGTGTCGGGCTCTGGTCATCGATCATGTTGATCGAGTCGTCGATGATGAAGCAGGGGCAACAAGGACAAGGTGGGGGTCACTGATGGATCACTAACCAACCTATACTAAGCAGTTTAGGATAAGCAGGTAAGGTACAATGAGCAGGTTACAAAAGCAGGCTATGCATCAGAATAGGAGCAAACAATAACAATAGCAAAATATAATGCAAGCATGAGAGAATGGAATGGGCGATATCGGAATGATCAAAGGGGGGCTTGCCTGGAAGCTCCACTGAAAGGGAAGAAGGGTCGTCGTCGACGTAGTCGATCACAGGGGCATCAGCAGCGGTCTCGGGGTCTACCGGAGAGAAGACGGGGAAGAAACAATAAATATAGATCAAACAAGTGCAATACTATGCATGAAAAGACAATAAGTAGAGCTAGGGGTGTTCTAACGCGGTGCTACACGATACCGGCGAAGGGTGATAACATCCGGAAAGTTTTCCCAAAGTTGGGCATTTTCGGACAGACGAACCGGAGGGGAAAAGTTCGATGTTCGCTATGCTAGGGGCATGTGACAGATGAACGGAGAGCGTACCCCGATTCATCTCGCCGTTCTGAGCAACTTTCATGTACAAAGTATTTTAATTCGAGCTACGGTTTATTTTCAAATAATTTTCAAAGGTTTAAACAATTTTCTGAAAATTACAGGATTTATTTTAATTCGAAAATATATTAAGTGTAATTTCTATGGGTACACAGATGGTGTACCCAGAGATGTGAAAGTGTGGCTGACAGTGGGGCCACACTGTTGAGTCAGCAGCTGACCCGGTCAACCTTATCCAAAAGAATAGTGTGCTAGGTCCACATGTCATAGACAGTAGTTTTAACTAGTGGATTATTTGAGGGTTAATTAAGTGGTGGGGTCCATATGTCAGGGACAGTAGTCATATTGGCCTAACTAATATGATTAGTGGGGGGTTAGGCCTAAGTTAAATAACTGCTCGGTCGGCCCCACATGTCATAGGGCCAGCCCGGCCTCTCTGGCAGGGCACGCACGGGCACCGGGCGCCGGTGGCCAGGACCAGGAGCGGCCAGCGATGGCGAGCGCTGGTGACGGTGGTGGCTAGCAGCAGCAGCAATAGCAGAGGAGTAGCGGCAGCCACGTGTGGCAGCAGCAGGCAGCATCGCGGGCGGGGGCGGGCGCACGCACGAGGCACAGCCCGGGCGTAGCTGGTGCGCGGACAAGCGGGGCCACGGGCGCGTGGGGGCGCGTCAACGGACGCAACGACCGCGACGAGGGGGCACGGCGACTGCGGCTCTGGTCAGAAGAATGGGCGTCGCGGACGACGGCCTATGCCGGTGAATCGAGGAGGGGGAGTGGGGGAGCAGCCGTGGGAGCTCACAGGGGAGGTCAGGGCGCTGCCGGGGCGTGAGGAGCGCGGTGCCCGGACGCAGTCACGTGAACACGGCGGCGAGCAGAGGGTTCGAGGGGAAACGGATGGGAGGGCTCATGTAACACCCCGCATGTAACTTGCCATATTTGTAACTCCGACTCTTGCCATTTTCGGCTATGTGTTATGATATTTCCTCCGTTGTCGGGTTTTGTTTTTCGTTTTGCTTTTGTTCATGTCATGCTTTTCATATCATGTCATCATGTGCATTGCATTTGCATACGTGTTCGTCTCATGCATCCGAGCATTTTCCCCGCTGTCCGTTTTGCAATCCGGCGCTCCTATCTCCTCCGGTGCACCCCTCTCGTTTTCTTTCGTGTGTGGGTGTCAAACTTTCTCGGAATGGACCGAGGCTTGTCAAGTGGCCTTAATATACCACCCGGCGACTACCGGTCAAGTTTCGTTCCATTTGGAGGTCGTTTGGTACTCCAACGGTTAACCGGGCATCCGCAAAGTCCATTTGAGTGTCCAGCAAAACCCCCCTCAAAACCAGCCCAAAACCCACCAAACTCTCTTCCATGCTCTAGGTCGTTCGATCACGATCGTGTGGGCGAAAACCGCGCCTCATTTGGACTCTCCTAGCTCCCTCTACCTATAAAACTCCTTCCCCTCCCGTAAACAAATCGCAGACGAACCCTAACCCTCGTCCCTCTCCGCCGCCGGACACGTCCGGGCGGAGCCGGA